>NC_060187.1:67121105-67421105 GCF_021184085.1 Oncorhynchus gorbuscha | reverse complement strand
CAATTTGTAAAATAATCCTGCGAGCGATAACAAATCTGATAGCAATATAAGAATGGCAATGCACGTTAGCTAGCTAGCTAATATTGCCACATTACACATTTGTTCAAATGAGTAGCGCAATTGACATCCCACTGCAGTTCACTGAAGTATTGACAACCAATATAACTCTATTGCTAGCCGTTATTCTGATCAATTCCCAAACTGTATTAGCCAACTATCCAGTGGGCTCCTGCCTTGTTAGCTAGGTGGACGGTACATGCAACAAAATTGTTTCCTGCCCACTGATCTTCTTAGCTTCTATGGCTGGCTGTCATGTCCAAGGAATATAAACACAAATGTACACGTAGCTAGCTACCTACATTCATTGGCTACATCGAAATCACATGTGGCTCTTCTTCTTCTTCTTCAGTTTATACATGGCGGTTCGCAACCAACTTTAATGTTCTTTACCGCAACAAACTGGACTGGAGTGTGGACCAGAGAAAAGGAAAGTCTAAAAACTCTAAATCTACCAACTATTCTCATCTCCTGAAAATTCCACCCCAAAAACATATTTTGGTATTTTTGTTCCTTAGTCCATTGTTGATATCAAAATGCGTTGCATGTCATCACTAAGGTTTTAAAGATATACAGTATAACTTTCACAATACAGAAATACAGCTGATATGATGCATTATAAATCATATGATGGAAAAGACAGCATCTCTGATAGTCTGTATTTTGAAAGAATGCTGACAATGTTTTTTTTTAAATGACTAATGAAACCAATACGGAAAGATGTTGGTTTTGGGTGTAGTTTTCCTTTAAGGAAACTAACATAATTAAATACTACATCCCCTGAAGATTTTCTCAGCTATTACCTTAAGCTTGACCCTTCTATACCATTGTAGCTCAGTTGGTAGAGCATGGTGCTTGTAATGCCATGGTAGTGGGTTTGATTCCCTGGACCACGCATACATAAAATGTATGCGCGAATGACTAATTTGCTTTAGATAAAAGCATCTGCTAAATGGCATATATTATATATTTGCCCTTAAATCTGATAACAATCCCTCCCATTGTGAAATAACCCGTTTTCCACTGTCTCCATCTTCTCATGACAGTGATCACACCCAGTCAGATGTTTTGTACTGTTGAGGTTTGTGTGTCCCAGAGTCTTGTGATACCTTGTTCATCCCTGCCCTCACACTTTCCTGGATCTTACACAGGAGTCTTCCCTTTCCCTCCCTATTCCACAACTCTTGTCATGTGTTTTTAATGCTATTCTATCCCCCCCCAAGTCAGGCAAGCCCGAGTCAAGTCTCAAGTCCTAAACTTTGAGTTGAGTCCTTAACAAGTCATAATGTGCTCTTCACCAAATGTAATACCATTTCATATTTTTAACAAGAGTAATAGTTAGTATATTACATTTACGCAAATCATGAATGCTTTTAAAAATATATATATTTATTACTTTCCAAATAAACTTTCGATCGACTATCGAGGATCGCTATGGGGCGCAATCGGGCGATGTAAGCTTGTACACAATCACCCAACCTTAACGCACACGCAAACACACACACACACACACACACACACACACACACACACACACACACACACACACACACACACACACACACACACACACACACACACACACACACACACACACACACACACACACACACACACACTCTCTGTGTGTGGTTACAGTAGGCTAACATATGTCAATGGTTTTAGGAACTGCAGTAACATCAGGCAGGATTTAGGCTACCAATTGCCTAGCCAGTTGGTGCTCAATCTTGGGTGCAATGATCAAGTTCCTGCACTGACTGACTGTGTGGAGGCTCATTGATTAAATGTTACATTAAGTTATATATAGCTGTCAGCTATATTCGCCACGAATTATCGTTCTTTGTGCAGCTCAAAAATGTTGAACAAAGTTGTTGCGCCTCCATCTGTAATTTTCTTCCCGCATGTTTTGCAAGTTGGAATCTGTTTTTTTGTTGATACAGCGAAGTCTTTATATCCGAACATAATCATTTTGGGTATCATCTTTCCAAGGGCTTCGTCTGAATTCACCCACCGATGTTCCTCTGCACTGCCACACACAACTTTTTCTCAGTTGGCACAATTGATTGGCTGCTGTCCGATTCAAATTGTTATCGGTTAAATGAAGAGTTGATGCGCTGCACATTTTTTTAAATAGCATAATGTTAAATATTTGGGCTTGGGGAGGGTATCAAGTCAGGTTGAGTCAAAAGGGTCAAGGCCAAGTTAAGTGACGAGTCATTGGTGTTAAAGTCAAAGTCGAGTTGCAAGTCATCATATTTGTGAATCGAGTCTGACTCGAGTCCAAGTCATGTGACTCAAGTCCACACCTCTGGTTTTCTCAACTGAGAACTTGAAGCCCCACCTGTGGGACTACTGTTCAACTTCTCTGATCCTTCTTGAACTCTCCTGACTTTATGGGGAATATTTCTCCCTATCTTCCACAGTGCCCTGTCGTCCGCAAACAAAGACCTCCCAATATCTGTTCTCCCTGAGAGAATACATAATCAATTATAATGGAGAACAACAAAAAACGAATCACACTTCCTTGGGAGGGTAGCATTATCTACCTCATAACTTTGACACTGAGCTCCCCATCTACCAAACACGTGGCACTGTGGCAGAGATCTGTATATAATGACGAGATGCTCATGTCACCGCCCTAACAATGGGAGTCGTTATCCCAAAGGCAGGAAGGCAGGCGACAAATTTATGTAAAGAATTAACCAATAGAAACGTGTTGGCCTTATTTTGGACAGATTTTGGCGAGAGTGAAACCTCTAGCTTCGCCTCTTCCTCTATGACTGTGGTTGCACCCATGTGCCGCCCCATTCAGTGTAGTATTGATCCAGTAGGTGGCGCCAAAGACCAATATTATTTTGAAGATGCTTCAGTAAAATAAACCTGCTTAAAATAAACCATTTGAAAAACACAACTAAACAGTTAAAATCTACTGATACCAATAATGTAAGGTATATCTATGTGAGATCTAATGTATTTAAGAATGAGATGGATTTGATTTGATTTAAGTTTTAGCTCCCGAGAGGCGCAGCGGTCTAAGAGTGCAAGAGGCGTCACTACAGTCCCTGGTTCGAATCCAGGCTGTATCACATCCGGCCGTAATTGGCCCAGCGGTAAGACGTCATTGTAAATAATAATTAGTTCAAAAAATTATGCATTCATCACGTAAACAGCGCAGTTTAAGTATAATGTTTCTCAATCCACCATATACGCCTATGTCGCACTTCCGCATCTGCGATGAAAAGTGACAGAGCTAGCTAGAGAAGTGTTTGTCAGATCATGAGACATCCCGAAAATCGGTCTTCTCACAAAATCGTCTGTAGCGTCCGATTATTATTATTTTTTAAATAATGTTTGACCCCTCTATGGAAAGATAAGACTTTCACGATGATATTCTCCGTTTTGTTCTATGACCCCCATAATCTTACTGCCTATCTGCCAACTTTTGTTTGTCAACTGTTTGGGCTACACACTAATATCACCCCTCTGTGGAAAGGTGAGTCTCACAAACGCGTACATGTGTTATTTTGCTTTAGGATACCCACAGGCCTCACAAGACTCGTCTGAAGGTCACCAGTACCACTTTTAAAAAATTATGTAAGTATATATGGACACTGTTTAGTGCCAAAAATAAGCAGTTAAGTACATGCACAAATAAATACAAATAATAAATGTTCCTGATATTTGTTATAGCTCTCAGATATAGGTCAGACAGTTAAGAACAAACTTTCTTTAGATTTTTTGGGGGGGACTATCTATTGTTCCGTGTAGTGAATTTGTTATTCAATGCATTTCTATGGGCCAAATACAATTTTCCATCAAATATTTTATATATAATATATTTTGGGGGATTCTTCCAGGTGTCTTAAGATTCCAAATCAAATAGCTAAATGATCCTTGGTATGACCTTAAAATAATTGTATATAGCTTAGTAGAAATCCAAAGCGATTTAACTTAATGTCCTAATTAGGTAAGACAACCACATATGACAGTCATTGTAAGTTAAACTTTACTCCGCGAAGCAGCTTTCATCTGAATCAGTATTAGTAAGAAAACACAAGTACAAGTGTTTTAGTGCAAGAAAGGCAAGCATAACAGTAAGGTATTTGTTTTTTCCCTCTTTTTTTTCTTGCCACTAGGCCAAAGATTTGCCCTTTATCATCATGTCTGACTGTTTCATGGCAGTGTCACCACTGTGGTGACTTCACTCTGAGTGCCAGGGGAGCACAGGGGGGTCTACAGTGCTGCTGGGAACACACAGAGGGGTGTCAGTCTGAGGGACCTGAGCAGGGAGGAGAGGGACATATCTAATCTTAGTGAATCTAGTCACCTAATCAGACAGTGACAACAAGGCTGCGTTTAGACTGGCAGCCCAATTCTGATATTTTTTCCACTAATTGGTCTTTTGACCAATCACATCAGATCTTTTCACATCAGATATTTTTCAGAGCTGATCTGATTGGTCAAAAGACCAATTAGTGAGAAAAAAAAATGGGTTGGTTGTGAGGAGATGGTTCTTACCTCTGGGTGGTCGGTACCCATGGTGCACAGCCCATACGTGATAACCATCACACTGATCAGCATCTCCAGCACCAAGAAACCAATCAGAATGCCCAGCATGCCATTGATCATGAGCTTCACAGGAAGGAAGCCATACAGAGACACAACAGAGGAGACATTTACACACCACACCAGCATCATAGTCATGTTATCAGATGCAGCAACATAGAGCGAATCTACATCGGGCCTTTGCTTGAATTCAGTGGTATTGAAGAAAATACCTACCACAGTGTCTCAGTAGAAATTGGAGTAGGGGTGATCCTCTTTGCAGGGGTATTTGACCAGTTTGTATGGTGTATGCTTGGACATACTGTCACGACTCGCACCAAAGGTGGCTCCTCTGCCTGTTCGGGCGGCGCTCAGCGGTCGTCGTCACCGGTCTACTAGCTGCCACTGATCCCTTTTCCCTTTTCTGTTTGTTTTGTCTTATTGGTTTCACCTGTTTCTTGTTTTGGTTTTTAGTTGGGCTATTTAAGCCGGTAAGGCCCACCTGCTCTTTGTGAGGGCTTATTTTCCCCCTGTTGTTTCTGTGTGGTAGTGCGTTTCAGTTTTTTTTTTCCCGGACTGTTTAGGTCCTGGTTTTGGGCCGGGAGTTTATATGCGCCCTGTATTGGCGTGTACTATTTTCTCTGTGCCGGAGATTAACGCATTGTTCTGTACCTTCTGCCACCTGCGCCTGACTCCACACCCACTACGCATAAGTGCGTCACACATACAGTGCATTCGGAAAGTTCCTGGGGCCCAGTGTTCCTCCAAAGGCATCTGTTGTGACAACTGCAAGGTGGGCAAGCCTCTCTCCCTCTGGCTCCTTCACTGGACCAGCGGAACTGGAACTTTTTAAAAGCAACAGAGAATACTTCCCTGGACAAAGGATTCCTATATACTGCAAGCCCAAAACCCACCATGGTGAATATCGCAGTCATTACATTCAGTGAGACATTTTACTTCACCTGTGGAAACAGAGGCGACATACTCTTAAAGAAAACACAAATATATTTCCCTTGGTTGACTAATTGACTAAGGGGTTGACTGATCTTGAACCCAGAACCAAATCGACTACTTGATTACACATGGTATAAGGGGTTGACAGCAGTTGGTTGAGTTAACAGTTGTTGAACTAGACACAACCCTAGGTGCCAGCCTCTGAATGCCATCTAAACAGCTTTCTCCTACTTTCCCAGAAGTACTATATGTGGGGTGAATGCCAGCATATACAAGAGTAATTCCACTAAGGAGGACCTATGGGATAAATAACAACATCGTGAACTTTAGAGACAGATCACATACACAATATGTGGAAGTGGCGTTGAACAATGCACGTGGCATGAATACAAATAGCACAGTTCCAATTTCTTTTTAGTTTAACCTAAAAGACAACTGATCAATATATAGCTCATCCATCCTCCAACAATAAACATGACAAAGACATCTCTTTTAAAGAAACTGTTCAGCTGAAAAAGATTCCCAGCCATGGAGACCGTTAGCAGCCCCAATGATCATCTCAAACACCTTAGAAGTGTGTAGAGTGAGAAAGAGACATAAAACAAAATGTATGAACCGATTAGACATTTAGAAGCTACAGGCAGTGCATCATGAACGTGACAGAACAGCTACTACTATAGGCATATATAGTACAAAACCACAGTCATTCATACCTTCCATCCATAGTATCCTAACTGTTCTATAAACATCTATGAATGAACTGAGTGCTCACCCCAGAGTCTTGGAGTTTCCTCTGGAATAACTCAACAGCTGTTCCTCTGAGAGGATATTGGTGGGAGGGGCACGGCATTCCTTCAAGTTGTAGCAAATTGAATCAAGGCTTGCTGTGTTGGGAGGGTTGAAACAAAACATCTTACCATAGTTAATAGTTGACTACTTAGCTCAGTAAATAGGTACTTAATTTAAATCTTAACAGTCCATGCATGACAACATGTTGGTTGTTTTTGGCATGTTCCTCCTTCATAGTCTTTACAGGATACTTCAAAGGGTGTGATTGTGAATGTTACTGATTCAGCAAGCAGTCATTTGATTTGTCTTTGTATTAGTTAGCTACTCATAAGGAAAACAAAAATCATCTTTAATTGAGTAATGTGCTGCTGTATTGATCTACTCTCAAGCAATATTTTATAATAATGATACAATTTCAGATCACCTACCTTTGCCTTCTGTTAAAATTAATGGGATAAGCAGTTTTTCTTCTTCCAGTAACACACCCAGTGAAGGGTAGTGGTTTGTAGAATGCACTGCCTACCCTGACTGCACATCATCACTGGAGAAACAAGGGGCAAATTTGTTTTGTGTGGCCTGGTTCCCCAGGTGAGCAGGGTTTGCTCATTTTCAACCATTCCATTGGTCCTAAAGACAAATCTCCATCCACCAGGGCACCGGGCCATGCAAAACAAACTCGCCCAATGCAAGACCACTAATCAATTCCTCCTACTGATCTGTTGGGGGGTGAGCCCCAGCTTTTAGTAGAGCGCCACTCAACAACATGCATTCTCAGTTTCACTTCAAATCAATAAGGCAAAAGATGAATGGCTGATTTGAGTGCATGTGATGTCAGGTTGGCATTTCACCTCCAGAAAAGCATTATACAGTTGGAACCAGATGGAAATAAGGTTACTTTGACCTGTGTAAACTTCTACCAATGTAGACACTATAACGCTTGAAGAGGAAATATTACATTTACTGAATGAAAGAATGATACACTGTCAGAAATCAAGATATTAACTCTACAGTAATATGAAATAGCAAAGGGAATAACAGTCCTACTTGATATATTAGGAACCACTACAGAGCAATACATTCATCAAGACAGAACCATCACCAGGACACGACTGCTCACATTGATGACAAAACAATCAGACACATTCACAGCGTGTCACACTTCCTAATGATAATCTTCATGCACAGTTTAGGTAAGCAATTGTGAAATAACGAATTCAAACAAGAGAATCACATGAGTACGTAGGGTATACTACAATGCAATATGTGTTGTAAGAAGTAGGGTGAGGTGTATGGCATGGTTCTGCCTCAAGGAGAGTATGGTGGAGCCGGGGTGTCAGAATCTTCAACACTGCCCAGTAAGGCCACATCACTGTCGCTCAGGGAGGCCTGGCTGGCTCCGGTGGGGTCAGTACCAGTCTCTACCACCACCTAGACCCAATGACAAGGTTCAGGAAGGAGGAAGGAAGGAGGATGAAGTGAGGAACTAGCACAGACTGGCATCATCTCAAACTGGCCATTCAACATAACCCATATACCCTTCACGATTCTGGGGATTTGAAAGGACTGGATTGGTGTGTCTAAGCAATATGGTGTAAACTCCAAGTCTACCAGAGGACTAGGTGGAGCTATTCAGTTATTGCTGATACCTAGCAGTTTACAAGAGGGGGAGTCAAGAAGCAACAAATGTTATGGGAAAGTTAGGGATTGTAGCAATGTTCTGTTAAATAGGCCAAATGGTTCATGCCCCACAGCATTACATGTTTGAACTACTGTAAGACTGTACTTGTTTTTAATGTACAGCTGCTGCACTCTCTGCCTGTTCAACAGACTGTTAACCTGTTGATGTAAGCGTTGACTGCAGTGTTCTCAAGCTTACCATCCCCCGGCCACGGCTCAGGCTGTAGTACCCATGGAGGTGAATGACTTTCCCAGAGAAGACGCAGACAGTGAGAGCCACACAGAGCTCCATCACCGTCAGGACCAGCAGTAGGCCCTTTACCCCATTCAAGACTGTCTGATGCACACAGGGGTAAAGCAAGAGGAATATGTGTCAATGGTTGGGCTAATGATTTGCATTGTAACTTTAGCAGGATTTACAAGTTTTGTTCAGGTTTCCCATCCTGGTAAAACAATATCAACCGTATCTCGTAAATATCTAAAACATTTAATAAGCCTGCAAAGATGTATTTCTCTAGCTCCTTGCAACCTTTAATAAACAGACTGTTTGGAAGCACAGGAGGCTGCTGAGGGGAAAATTAATCATAATCATTTCCAGAACAGTGCCAATGGAATGGCATAAAACACATAGAAACAATGTGTGTGATGTATTTGATACCATTCCACTTATTCTGCTCCAGCCATTACTACGAGCCGTCCTCCCCAATTAAGGTGCCGCCAACCTCATGTGTTTGGAAGGTTACTGAGTTCTCTGAAGTTAGCACAAGAAATAAATAAAGCAAAATTACATGAACCGGGTCACTGCCATAAATACTTACATATATTCTCCTAACCATACTTGTGCATTCCTGTATCCTGTTCTGGTTGGAATTGGAAGTATAGTTGTCATCAGTTTCGATGCAAAACCATCTTCATGTTTTACAGTCAGCAGCATGCAAATATAGGCAACCCCAGCCAGAGCCACAAGAACACTGACGACATTCACAGCCAGAGTCCCTTTAATCTGACAGGGTGGGAAATGGAGAGGAGGGGAAACTCAACAACCATTGTGTGACAATGTTAGTTTGTTTTGTTTAAAATATATGGACATAGGAAATCCATTAACTGTTCCAATTGGTTAGATTTTTGGTTTGTGAATTTTGGTCTAGAAAATATGTCCTGTTTTACTTCCTAATAGCAAAGATTTTATTTCTGATATATATCTCAACTTATAAATCTAATAAAGTAAACTTGAAGTGCACACTGCTATTAACCACAATCACAGCGAATGACTTACCAGACTCAAACGTGTTCCTTTCCGGGCAGCCACAGTGAGAGATCCAGAGAGGACAAACTGGAGAGTGTGAGCAACACAGGAGAGAAAGACACTTTAGACCATTGACATATGACACTAAGGTGATGCTGTCCAATCAACTGCCACATCCAATGTCACCTACTGTAGAGGCCTACACTTTATAGATAAACACAAGTTCTGCTGTCTCCTGTGGGTGTGGGATGCCCTTTGGTCATGAATGCTGATCTGAAGTCAGTTATCCTGCTTCTTCACCTACTTTTCTAGGTTACAGTAGTACTACTGTAAGATATATGATGCCAGATTCACTCTGAGGAAACATCTCTAAAATTGCATGTGTCCGTGTAGCATTAAGTGTGTTGGATATTACTTGCCCACTTGGGACCTAGAACTTACAGCAACTCCCATGAAGAGTGGGAACTGGTCATACAGGATAGGGGAGAGAAGAGCAGACAGGCTCATCACCAGGCACACCAATCCAAGGATGATCTGCACAATCTGAGACAACAGTAATTCGGGGAACATTAAGTAACAATAGTGGAAATGGTAACTAATAGTGGTTTACAGTTTAGCCTAGATGTTTCTTCTAAATCAAATTGCCCTCAAAGGATGTTAAATACAGATCTCTACAATATCACAGCCGATGATTGAATCCAATGGCAAATGGATGGAATGAGCACTGAAAACAAAGGACAGTAATATTCTGTTCTCACCCCAAGAGATTGTGGCTGAAGCTGCAGGAACACCCTTGTCATCTCTGACACTTTAGTGGTAGGCAGTGGCACAGCGAGGGGCGCACTCTGGATTTGGGGAGTGACATTCAGAAGTGTCTCTGAAGCCTGGCCACTCTCCACCAAGGGGAACACTTGTGTCACTACCACAATTCCGTTTGCAGTGGTGATAGAGGTGGACATGGTTGATGATCCTTATTTGGGTGGTTGATGACAACAAACACCTGAGAAGAAAACAAACTACACACTGAAAGCTTGATGCTTTAATGCAGTTGCAGACATTGTGTTAGTGTTTATTATGGCATTACAGATAGCCTAAGTCTTCTTTAGGTTGTCCTTGGTTTAGAAATATCATTTCGATTTCATTATCCTTTTAGATTTTTTCAAATGACCAAAAACAGCGGTAACTAGCACAGACTTTTGCCTTTTTTATGTCCCGCAAAGTAGATTTGATATCAGTTAGACTAACATCATTGAAATGTTAAACAAATCAATTACAATATTGACAACATTCAATGCTTACAATATATGACAGCCTTTTTTCAAGCCACATTTGAGTTGCACTTGTAAATCTGTGTTTTGTATTTCAATGGAAATTGAAAGTAAAACTGTGGAAGCTTGCAAATGTTTACATTTGTTAGGCCTACTGCTGTTAACACACATCGCCTAATCAACATTAATTTAGACAACATTTGTAACATATCAAATCGAAAAATGTACCACTTGTCCACTTTTTCCAGGTGCGGGAACAGCTAATGTACAAACACGGAAATACAAGGATATAATCTAACAGGCTATCTAACAGATCCCTGTTGCGTCTGCTATTTTCATTTATAACGCGTTCAAAACAATTGGAAACTCGGAAATATTCGACTTCAGTCCGTTCATGACAACTGGGACTTCGGGGGGAAACACTTTTGAACTGTCATCGGAATTCAAAATCGGAAGCTGGACCATCTTTCTAGAGCTGCAACTTTCCGACCTGAAGATTACTGACATGATTTGATTTTTTTTTCCGAGTTCACAGTTGTCTTGAAAGCACCAATATCACAGTTTATAAACTCAGCGACGCAACATCGCGAGACGTCTGGGAACGCTTGCGAAACAGACAAGGGTGCATTCCAAACACTTAACAAACACACCTTCTCCCCTCAGCCCTCAAATTAAGTCGACACTTCTGATAACGTTTCATGACGTCTGACGAGTTTCCACTTGCAGGGCAAGGGGTGAGGGAGTACATAATTAATTGAAATGGACCGCCCTTGCCCGCAAATTTTGTTACTCGTTCGTCCCGCAACGGTTGCATTTTCAGCCACTGGTAGTTTGTGGGGGCTGTAGTCAATTATGATTGCATGTCTACTTATATTAACTGTGTAATTATTATTATAAACTGGGTGGTACGAGCCCTGAATGCTGATTGGATGACAGCTGTGGTATATCAGACTGCATACCACGGCACGGGTATGACAAACCATTTATTTTTACTGCTCTAGTTATGTTGGTAACCCGTTTGTAATAGCAATAAGGCACCTCTGGGGTTTGTGGTATATGGCCAATATACCACAGCTAAGGACTGTGTCCAGGCACTCAGCAATGCAGGCACTCATACATAAGAACAGCCCTTAGCCGTGGTATATTGGTCATATCCCTCACCCCCTCATGACTTATTGCTTAAATATATATGCCTACTGTATGATAGCTAACAAATTAATTAGCGAACTAACGTTAGCCCGTCTAGCTACTTCTGAAGAAGGAATATGTTTTATTCTATAATTTCCTAAAGCTAACCAAACAAAAACAATTACTTTTACTAGATGTGTTTGTGCATTAGTAGCACAATTTCTAACTTATTTACATTTGTTTTTACTTACACTTGTATGTTGACTCCATATTGACGTTTTAAGTTTTGCCTGACTTTTCTTAGCGGATGTACAATCACCGCAAATTGAATTATGGGACGTTTCATTCCCCCCTCTCCACACCACTGCCACTATCTGGTGTCATCTATGCATAGTCACTTTAATGAACTCTACCTACATGTACATACTACCTCAACTAACCGGTGCCCCGCACATTGACTCTGTACCGGCACCCCCTTGTATATATTGTTATTTTTTTACTGCTCCTCTTTAATTACTTGTTACTTTTACTCTTATTCTTATCCATATTTCTTTTAACTGCACTGTCGGTTAGGGGCTCGTAAGTAAGCATTTCACTGTAAGGTCTGTTGTATTCGGCGCATGCGACTAATAAAATATGATTTGATTTAGGCCCCGAAGTGAACATAATTGTGCTCTCGCAAACTCCATTAAAAACCAGGGCTAAAGGGCTTACGTTGCTTCCCTTGCTTGGCTAATCATTTGGACCGACAACAAATATGGCCGCGGAGATTCCCCAAAGGGCACAAGGCGGAAGGGTAAGTGGATGACGGTGTGTCTTATGAGTTTGAAACGCAGCCCAGGCCAGGTAATTTACCAGAAAACCTCCTCAAAGTTCTGTTAATTGTGTAAGTCTAAAGTCTAAATCGTATCCTTGGGACAACCCAACTCTGTCACCATTTCTTTGTTGTTGATTTAACTAGGCAAGTCAGTTAAGAACAAATTCTTATTTACAATGACAGCCTACACCGGCCAAACCCGGAAGACATTGGGCCAATTGTGCGCCGCCCTATGGGACTCCCAATCACAGCCGGTTGTGATACAGCTTGGAATCAAACCAGGGTGTCTGTAGTGACGCCTCTAGCACTGAGATGCAGTGCCTTAGACTGCTGCGCCATTCGGGAGCCCCAACGGTTAAGATAAGGGTTAGTTAATTAAGAGTATGGTTTAGGGTAGGAACGTCCCAACTCCCAAGGATCCCGGATAAAAGTAAACAATTATTAACCTGTCAAAGGTGCATAAAGATGGAGGAATTCAGATATGTGTTACTGTAATTGAGTTATTCACATTCCCAGTGGGTCAGAAGTTTACATACACTCAATTAGTATTTGGTAGCATTGCCTTTTAAATTGTTTCGGGTATCCTTCCACAAACTTCCCAAAATCATTTAGGTGAATGTTGGCCCATTCCTCCTGACAGAGCTGGTGTAACTGAGTCAGGTTTATAGGCCTCCTTGCTCACACACACTTTTTCAGTTCTGCCCACACATTTTCTATAGGTTTGAGGTCAGGACCTTGTGATGGCCACTCCAATGCCTTGACTTTGTTGTCCTTAAGCCATTTTACCACAACTTTGGAAGTATGCTTGGGGCATTGTCCATTTGGAAGACCCATTTGCGACCAAGCTTTTACTTCCTGACTAATGTCTTGAGATGTTGCTTCAATATATCCACATAATTTTCCATCCTCATGATGCCATCTATTTTGTGAAGTGCACCTGTCCCTCCTGCAGCAAAGCACCCCCACAACATGATGCCGCCACCCCCGTGCTTCACTGTTGGGATGGTGTTCTTCGGCTTGCAAGCCTCCCCCTTTTTCCTCCAAACATAAAAATGTTCATTATGGTCAAACAGTTATATTTTTGTTTCATCAGACCAAAGGACATGATATCAGACCAAAAAGTATGATATTTTTCCCCATGTGCAGTTGCAAACCATAGTCTGGGTTTTTTTATGGCAGTTTTGGAGCAGTGGCTTCTTCCTTGCTGAGCGGCCTTTCAGGTTATGTCAATATAGGACTTGTTTCACTGTGAATATAGATACTTTTGTACCCGTTTCCTCGAGCATCTTTACAAGGTCCTTTGCTGTTGTTCTGGGATTGATTTGCACTTCTCGCACCAAAGTATGTTCATCACTAGGAGACAGAACGCGTCTCCTTCCTGAGCGGTATGACGGCTGCGTGGTCCCATGGTGTTTATACTTGTGTCCTATTGTTTGTACAGATGAACGTGGTACCTTCAGGCATTTGGAAATTGCTCCTAAGGATGAACCAGACTTGTGGAGCTCTACAGTCTTTCTTTTTTTCCTCCATGATGCCAAGCACAGAGACACTGAGTTTGAAAGTAGGCCTTGAAATACATCCACAGGTACACCTCCAATTGCCTAAAATGATGGCATTTAGCCTATCAAATGCTTCTAAAGCCATGATGTAATTTTCTGGAATTGTCCAAGCTGGTTAGAGGCACAGTCAACTGAGTGTATGTAATCTTCTGACCCACTGGAATTGTGAATTATAAGTGAAATCTGTAAACAATTGTTGGAAAAATGATTGTGTCATGCACAAAGTATATGTCCTAACCGACTTGCCAAAACTATAGTTTGTTAACAGGAAATTTGTGGAGTAGTTGAAAAACGAGTTTTAGTGACGTCAACCTAAGTTTATGTAAACTTCCGACTTCAACTGTACTTTTTCAAATTACCGCCTATGAGCTAGAATTGGAATCTTTAACTGTGCTAATGCAGATTTTTTTTAAAGCAGTGATGGAGAGCACTGCATAATACGGTGATCTTAGCAAATGAGGCATTTTTGATAAGTACTTGTGGGCAGCCATCTTTATGCATGTCCACTATTATTTGGTGACAGCCAAGGGATATGAAAGATTCAGAAATGTAATTTCTCCTTTTTATTATAGTAGGCTTAATAAAAGAGAATGAACATTCCTACAGAAATAAAGACACTTGTTTTGTAGCCTATAGAAAAAGATGTCAGCTGAGGAAATGTAGGATTACAAAAATTGTATTAATTTGAAATTAATAGAAATGTGCATTATCTGTCTGTTTAAGTTGAAGACAAATAGGCTCCACGTGTAAATAAACTTACCCTTCACCCCCCCTCCCAAACACACTTTTTAATTTACTTATTTATAAATCTTCAACAAGCTCGAATCCACCTGATGTTATGTCATCAAATGCCTGTTGAAAAGAATTGACTCTCGATGAAGATAGATATCTTCTGAGTCCATTCATTCTGCCATCTTTATAGAGGGAGGTGAGACTTCCAGGGGGTCATTCTCTTCCTTGTATCCCCCCTCTGCAGTTTCCGAGGGGCCCAATTTATATCTGCCCTGCAGGTGCCCCCCATAGAGCCCTCCTAGCACTAGCACTAGCACACAAACACACACAGCCAGGAGAAATGATACTGCCACCAATTCACTATGGTAATTCTTGGCTATTAAGGGTTCATTGTGGTTGACAATGTCTTCTGGTTTCTCACTGCTGGACTGGGGGTCTGGGGTCATATCCTCTGGCTTCTCAGTACTGGAATTGGTGTCTGGAGTCTTGTCCTCTAGATTCTCAGTCGTGGACTGTGTGTCTGGAGTCTTGTTGGTTGTGGTTACGTCTGTGGTGATGACTGGATCCTCCCCAAAGTTAATGAGGCCTAGCTTCTCAGTGTCGCTTGGAGTCTCCATCATAGTGGTCATCTGGTCTTTAGTCTCTGTGGTGGTGATCCGAATTTGAATGGCTGGAGTGTCAATGGCCTGAGGAGAGACACTCTGTCTCACAGTGTAGATAGCTGCTGTCTCCTCATAACCCCTCTCAACAGAGATGCAGTGGTAGATTCCAAAGGTGTCAGGTGTGGCCATGAAGACCAGATTCTCATCTCCAGAGTGAAAGAAGAGGTGGTGGGGCAGAGCGCTAGCTTTGGCGGACTTCCAACTCAGGGTTGCCAGATTGGAGGATCTGGAACACTTCAACCTCACTACTTCATTTAGCTGTGCGTACACCTCCACTGGGGATAGAATGTGAGCACAGACAAATTAGTGAGTTATACATACTATAGAGCACTCAATGCTTAAATGTTTTTTTACTGGTTTTATTACTTTATAATCCCAATACACTTGTGTCTAATTGTAGTGATCACCTAGCAGAGGTTTAGCTGTGAGGGAACCTTGACACTCCTTCATCACGTTGCCATGCTCCACATCCTGCCGTCTGACAGCAACAACACATACAAATGCAAAGATGGAGTGAGAGATGGAAAGGTAGGAGAGAGAGAGGAATGTCCATTAATATTGGTGCCCTGACTGTTCTCTTCATTGCACAAACGCATGCATGAGTGCTAGGCTGGGATGTCATCGATTTTACAATTATTTATAAAAAAAGTAAATAATGAATGGAAATGCCACGGGGAACCATCAGTATGTGGAGGCCAGTGATTAATCTAAAGATCTAAATATGTACTCACGCATTGGCTGGAATGGCAGACACACTGGCACAGTGTCCACTAGCAGGGTCCCAGCCACAGAGGGGGTCTCGTGCCAAAACACACTGGGCACAGCTCTTATAGGATGAGCACTGGGATACAGGCACCTGGGTCACCCCTTCAGAGGTCCCCACATAAAGCACACCCTGCGATAGGAGGAACAGGCATCAAAGGGCTTTAGTGGATGAAAGGCCACAGACAGTATACAGAGAGATGCCATTTGAAAACATGTATTGACAAAAGTTAAGATTGAACAAATGTGTACCTTGGAGGTGGAGAGAAGTATGTTTTTCACCAGCTGTGGTTGTCTGAACACTTGGATCTCCTCTATGATGTGGGTATCCTTGTTCAACAGCACAACTTTGTGGAGAAACCCAGACTCTGACCAAGAGAAGAGTGAAAGACAAAAGTTGCAAACAAAAGAAAATGTGCTGGGACAAAATTATCTGCCATCAAATTTGGGATGGGAGTTGTATCACCACATGAGCAATCGGACAGAAGTTTACAGACCAAGATTGAAGAGCAACGTCCAAATTGAAAATAACTATGACACACCACTAAGCAGGAAGAGTATGGTGTAGTCCTGTCCATTGGCCGCTTTTGTCCGTAGTGCAGCAATCCGACTGTAGCGCTGGTCAGGGGAGTTGAGAACTGGTGCACTGCCTATCGGACGCACACTTCCACTGGCTAGGAAACTTTCCTTGACTGCCATTAGAGTGGTGTCTGAGGCATTGGCCAACCCACACTGTCAACAAAAAGGCCATAAACTCAGTCATTACAATTGCCATGAGGGAAACAAAGGGGTTAAAGAGGATTTGGTCACTAGGCTAATTGCACAAGTCCACAAATGTATGATTTTTAAGTAATTAATTTGCATTTTATTGCATGACATAAGTATTTGATACATCAGAAAAGCAGAACTTAATATTTGGTACAGAAACCTTTGTTTGCAATTACAGAGATCATACGTTTCCTGTAGTTCTTGACCAGGATTGCACACACTGCAGCAGGGATTTTGGCCCACTCCTCCATACAGACCTTCTCCAGGTCCTTCAGGTTTCGGCGCTGTCGCTGGGCAATACAGACTTTCAGCTCCCTCCAAAGATTTTCTATTGGGTTCAGGTCTGGAAACTGGCTAGGCCACTCCAGGACCTTGAGATGCTTCTATGGAAACACTCCTTAGTTGCCCTGGCTGTGTGTTTCGGGTCGTTGTCATGCTGGAAGACCCAGCCACGACCCATCTTCAATGCTCTTACTGAGGGAAGGAGGTTGTTGGCCAAGGTCTCGCGATACGTGGCCCCATCCATCCTCCCCTCAATACGGTACAGCATCCCCAAAGAATGATGTTTCCACCTCCATGCTTCACGGTTGGGATGGTGTTCTTGAGGTTGTACTCATCCTTCTTCTTCCACCAAACACGGTGAGTGGAGTTTAGACCAAAAAGCTCTATTTTTGTTTCATCAGACCACATGACCTTCTCCCATTCCTCCTCTGGATCATCCAGATGGTCATTGGCAAACTTCAGATGGGCCTGGACATGCGCTGGCTTGAGCAGGGGGGACCTTGCGTGCGCTGCAGGATTTTAATCCATGACGGCGTAGTGTGTTACTAATGGTTTTCTTTGAGACTGTGGTCCCAGCTCTCTTCAGGTCATTGACCAGGTCCTGCCGTGTAGTTCTGGGCTGATCCCTCACCTTCCTCATGATCATTGATGCCCCACGAGGTGAGATCTTGCATGGAGCCCCAGACCGAAGGTGATTGACCATCATCTTGAACTTCTTCTATTTTCTAATAATTGCGCCAACAGTTGTTGCCTTCTCACCAAGCTGCTTTTTTTAACATGTTTTTTTTTTAAACCTTTATTTAACCAGGCAAGTCAGTTAAGAACAAATTCTGATTTTCAATGACAGCCTAGGAACAGTGGGTTAACTGCCTGTTCAGGGGCAGAACAACAGATTTGTTCCTTGTCAGCTCGGGGGTTTGAACTTGCAACCTTCCGGTTACTAGTTCAACGCTCTAACCACTAGGCTACCCTGCCTATTGTCCTGTAGCCCATCCCATGCTTGTGCAGGTCTACAATTTTATCACTGATGTCCTTACACAGCTCTCTGGTCTTGGCCATTGTGGAGAGGTTGGAGACTGTTTGATTGAGTGTGTGGACAGGTGTCTTTTATACAGGTAACGAGTTCAAACAGGTGCAGTTAATACAGGTAATGAGTGGAGAACAGGAGGGATTCTTTTAAAAAACTAACAGACTGTGAGAGGCAGAATTCTTACTGGTTGGTAGGTGATCAAATACTTGTGTCATGCAATAAAATGAAAATTAATTACTTAAAAATCATACAATGTGATTTTCTGGATTTTTGTTTTAGATTCCGTCTCTCACAGTTGAAGTGTACCTATGATAAAAATGACAGACCTCTACATGCTTTGTAAGTAGGAAAACCTGCAAAATTGGCAGTGTATCAAATACTTGTTCTCCCCACTGTATATAAACCTATTATAGCCACTGCAAAAAATAGGTAAACCATGAGAATGGATCCTTATAACGGATATTGTTCTCAACCCTGCCCATATACCCTAATCTACCCTGAGAATACAAACACTAAGAACACCTGCTCTTTCCATGACATAGACTGACCAGGTGAAAGCTATGATCCCTTATTGATGTCACTTGTTAAATCCACTTCAATCAGTGTAGATGAAGGGGAGGAGAAAGGTTAAAGAAGGATTTTAAAGCTTTGAGACAATTGTAATATGTATGGTGTATGTGTGCCATTCAGAGGGTGAATGGGCAAGACAAAGGATTTAAATGCCTTTGAACAGGGCATGGTAGTAGGTGCCAGGCGCACCGGTTTGTGTCAAGAACTGCAACGCTGCTGGGTTTTTCACGCTCAACATTTTCCCATGTGTATCAAGAATGTTCCACCACTCAAAGGACATCCAGCCAACTTGACCCCACTTTGGAAAGCACTGGGGCAAAGACGCTTTTTGAAACATTGTAGAGTCCTTGCCGCAATGAATTGAGGCTGTTCTGAGGGCAAAAGTGGGGGAGCGGGGGGGGTTGCGCAACGCAATATTAGGAAGGTGTTCTTAATGTTTGGTAAACTCAGTGTATACTTCTACAGTATAGGATTGGCCCATCCACACCTTGCCCAGGTTGCTACTCTTGTCCATGCGAGGACTCCATTGGTGGTTTTGGAATATCTTGTAATTCCCAGCAAACACATATTTGATGTCCCCAAGCCGAAAGGCACACACAGCAGACTGCCCTGAAGCCACTGACCTGGGAGTGGAAGGGGAGAGAGGAGATATAGACAGAGGGTAGGAGGCCAGCAGGAAAGAGAGATGTGAAAGAGGGGGAAGAACCATAGAAAAAACTATGTTGTGAGAAAGTTAACCCAAATATTGGCACAATTGTTTGGTCATGTCATTAGACCTCCAGACATCTCATCTTACATGAATAAAATGCTCACCATTGGGATGTGAAGATACCATAGAAAATAATATCTTGTGTGGAGTAGCCCTCTGACGGAGTGAGGGTGAACACATCCTGGATGATATTGAAAGGCAGCTCTTTGGGAGGCCGACAGAGAAGTTCGGCTTTAGCAAAGGAAGTCCAGCGGTTCTGCAGGATGCGCTCTCCCCCACTGTCGTCCTGACGCACCCACGGACAACATATTTGTTTAGTAATAATCATGACATGGTTCACTTTTTGGGGCACTCTGTTTTGAGAGTGTTCTGAATACACCTCAGGCCTTCAGGAAATATCCACACCCCTGGACTTTTTCCACATTTGGTTGTGTTACTGCCTGAATTTACTGCCACAATACCCCATAATATCAATGGAATTACAGTGAGCTCCAAAAGTATTGGGACATTGACATTTGTTGTTGATTTGGCTCCGTACTCCAGCACTTTGGATTTTAAATTATTCAATGACTGTGAGGTTAAAGTGCAGACTGTTAGATTTAATTTGAGGGTATTTTCACGTCAACCGTTTAGAAATTACAGCACATAATTACCTAGTCTTCCCGTTTTAGGGGACCAAAGGTATTGGGACAAATTCACTTGTGTATTAAAGTAGTCAGAAATGTAGTATTTGGTCCCAAATTAATTCATGGCACACAATGATTACATCAAGCTTGTGACTTTACAAACTTGTTGGATGCATTGGCTGTTTTTTTCCGTTATGTTGAAGATTATTTTGTGCCCAATGGAAATGGTAAATAATGTATTGTGCCATTTGAGTCACTGTTATTGTACAGTACATAAGAATAGAATGTTTCTAAACACTTCTACATTAATGTTGATGCTACCATGATTACAGATAGCCCTGAATGAATAGTGTATAATGATTAGTGAGAAAGTTGGATGCACAAATATCATAACCCCAAGACATGCTAACTTCTCTATTTGTTGTCTTAAGGGGGAAGATGTTACAGCCTTTGGTTTTTCCATGTATGTTTTGAGGTTGGACTTTAGCTCATCAGCACATAGGGCGTACTGATTGCTGTCATCTCGTTAGTCAGTATGTTTTACACCTGTGCTGGATTGTCCATTTTGTTAGTCGGAAGGTGTTTCAACTGAGCTGGCCCATGTGCTATTTAAGAGTGGCTGGCCCAGTACTCCAGTTGTCTTGATAGATGTGGAGGGTTAACATCTTTAGTTGCGTTAGGATGTTTTGGCGGGTATGATATTTGTGCATCTGTAACTTTCACTCATCATTATTCATGATTCTGTACCCCACACATACAATTATCTGTTAGGTCCCTCAGTCGAGCACTGATTTTCAAACACAGATTCTATCACAAAGACCAGGACGGTTTTCCAATGCCTCACAAAGAAGGGTACCTATTTGTACAGTTGAAGTTTACATACACCCTCCTGCAGCAAAGCACCCCCACAACATGATGTTGTGCTTCACGGTTGGAATGGTGTTCTTCGGCTTACAAGCATCCCCCTTTTTCCTCCAAACATAACAATGGTCATTATGGCCAAACAGTTCTATTTTTGTTTCATTAGACCAGAGAACATTTCTCCAAAAAGTACAATCTTTGTCCCCATGTGCAGTTGCAAACCGTAGTCTGGCTTTTTTTATGGCGGTTTTGGAGCAGTGGCTTCTTTCTTGCTGAGCGGCCTTTCAGGTTATATCGATATAGATACTTTTGTACCTGTTTCCTCCAGCATCTTCACAAGGTCCTTTGCTGTTGTTCTGGGATTGATTTTCACTTTTCGCACCAAAGTACGTTAATCTCTAGGAGACAGAACACGTCTTCTTCCTGAGCGGTATGATGGCTGCATGGTCCCATGGTGTTTATACTTGCATGCTATTGTTTGTAAAGATGAATGTGGTACATTCAGGCTTTTGGAAATTTCTCCCTCGGATGAACCAGACTTGTGGAGGTCTACAATTTGTTTCTGCGGTCTTGGCTGTTTGTTTTGATTTTCCGATTATGTCAACCAAAGAGGCACTGAGTTTGAAGGTAGGCCTTGAAATGCATCCACAGGTACACCTCCAATTGACTCAAATTATGTCAATTAGCCTATCAGAAGCTTCTAGAGCCATGACATAATTTTCTGGAATTTTCCAAGCTGTTTAAAGGCACAGTCAACTTAGTGTATGTACACTTCTGACCCACTGGAATTGTCATACTGTGAATTATAAGTGAAATAATCTGTCTGTAAACAATTGTTGGAAAAATTACTTACCGATTTGCCCAAACTATAGTTTGTTTACAATAAATTTGTGGAGTGGTTGAAAAATGAGTTTTAATGACTCCAACCTAAGTGTATGTAAACTTCCGACTTCAACTGTAGATGGGTAAAAAATAAATGGACAAAGGATGGTGGTGGCTGCATCATGTTATGGGTATGCTTGTCATTGGCAAGAATTAGGGAGTTCTTTTGTTGGATAAAAATAAATAGAATAGAGCTAAGCACAGGCAACATCCTAGAGGAAAACCTGGTTCAGTCTGCTTTCCAACTCTGGGAGACAAATTCACCTTGCAGCAGGGCAATAACCTAAAACGGAAGGCCAGATATACACTGGCATTGCTTACCAAGACGACATTGAATGTTCCCGAGTGGCCTAGTTACAGTTTTGACTTAAAATGACTGTCTCTCAATGATCAACAACCAACTTGACAGAGTTTGAAGAATTAAAAAAAGAATATTGTGCAAATGTTGAAAAATCCAGGTGTGCAAAGTTCTTAGAGACTTACCCAGAAAGATTCACAGCTGTAATCACTGCCAAAGGGGATTCTAACATGTATTGACTTGGGTGTGAATACTTACATAAATGAGATATTTCTGTATTTTATTTTCAATACATTTAGAAAAATGTCTAAAAACATGTTTTCACTTTATCATTATGGAGTATTGTGGGTAGATTGGTGAGAAAATGTCATTTCAACCCATTTTGAATTCAGGCTGTAACACAAAAAAATGTGGACTAAGTCAAGGTGTATGAATACTTTCTGAAGGCACTGTAAATACTCTCCTGTCAGTAATGACAGAGGAAGCAGTCACATTTCTGACTTGTGAAAAAGAGAAGTTGCATCTCTGGGGTTCTCATATCCTTCTGAGTAAATCTGTGCATAGGAGAATGGGGAGGGACACTGGCCTACCATTCTACCAGGTTTAGGGGGCAATGTTATATTCAATGAGGATTTCTTTTCCAATTCATTAAGTGGATTAATGTTAATTTCTCCTATATTAAATGGAATCAAAGCCCCATCCTGTTACTTACCTTGCAGACCTGGGCTACCCGCGCTACTTTGAACTCATCCAGGAAGCTGTACTCATTTCCAACTTCACTGAAGAAGAAGTACACCTTCCCTTCGCTGGTGTCAGATGCGGAACTGACGAAAGTGGGCTCTGAAATTAAGGAAATTACACAAACATCTATTCAAGCACAGACGGGTAATACACAACATGGTATGCGGACACCCCTTCGAATTAGTGGATTTGGCTATTTCAGCCACACCGGTTGCTGACAGGTGTGTAAAATTGAGCACACAGCCATGCAATCTCCATAGACAAACATTGGCAGTAGAATGGCCCATACTGAAGAGCTCAGTGACTTTCAAAGTGGCACTGTAATAGGATGCTAACAGTCAGTTTGTCAAATTTCTGCCCTGCTAGGCCTGTCCCGGTCTGTGCTGTTATTATGAAGTGGACACGTTTAGGAGCAACAACGGCTCAGCCACAAAGTAGGTAGGCCACACAAGCTCACAGAAGGGGAGTGCTGAAGCGCGTTGCGCGTACAAATCGTCTGCCCTCGTTTGCAACACTCACCACCGAGTTCCAAACTGCCTATGGAAGCAACATCAGCAAAATAGCTGTTCGTTGGGAGCTTCATGAAATGGGTTTCAATGGCCCAGAAGCCGCAATACCAAGCATTGGCTGGCATGGTGTATATCTTGCCGCCATTGGACTGGAGCAGTGGAAACGCATTCTCTGGAGTGATGAATCACTCTTCACCATCTGGCAGTCCAAAGGACGAATCTGGGTTTGGCGGATGCCAGGAAAATGCTGCCTGCTCAAATGAATAGTGCCAAATGTAAAGTTTGATGGATGAGGAATAATGGACTGGCGCTGTTTTTCATGGCTTGGGCTAGACCCCTTAGTTCCAATGAAAGAAAATCTTAACGACCTTCTAGACATTTCTGTGCTTCCAACTTTGTGGCAACAGTTGAGGGAAGGCCCTTTTTTTGTTTCAGCATGACAATTCCCACGTGCACAAAAACATTTTTTCTAGATAGGTGTGGAAGAACTTGGCTGCCCTGCACAGAGCCCTGACCTCATCCCCATCGAACACCTTTGGGATGAATTGGAACGCTGACTGCAAACCAGGCCTAATTGTCCAATATCAGTGTCCAACCTCACTAATGCTCGTGGCTGAATGGAAGCAAGTCCCTGGAGGCTGTTCTAGCAGCTAAGGGGGGACCACCTCCATATTAATGCCAATGATTTTGTAATGAGATGTTCAAAGAGCAGGTCTCCACTTACTTTTGGATATTGAGTGTAACTATTTTCTTGCCAATTCAACAGTTGCAAAATCAGTGAATGTAGAAGTGTTCAAACAACAATCAAAGTTTGACCTGTTGATATATTTAGTCATTCTTAATACACAATAAAATGTGAACAATTGGTTTTGTTGTGGGCAGAATAGGGAGAACAACAGGGTATCGAGCACAGAGCCCTGGGGGACACCAGTTGCTTATGTTCTGTTTCTTGAGCTGAAGCTAACACAAAGGTGTATGTTGAATTTGTATAGCGCTCGCCAACTTGTAGTCCTAAAAATTGGAAATAAGTTACCTCTGGTATGTTTGGCCATTCCTATGGGGGAAATTAAATGGGAAAGAATGGGGTTTTGGGATAAACTTATAAATTAGGTCTGAGGTTAACACACGCTTAGGAGATCTTATAAATTTTGTTCTATGAGATATTATCAGTCAGTTTACATGACCTTTCATGAACTATGAAGACTATGTGTTTGTTTTGAATACATAACTGATTCAAAATTCACAATCTTCATCAGCTAATGTAACTTTTTTATCTCATATAACAAAACATGTAAGATCTCCTAAGCCTGTGTTTAACCCCATGAAAAAATAATACAGTACTTACTTTAGAAATCTATAGTAAACAATAATATTCTGTAGAATACTATACTACACACTGTAGTATCCCACGATTGTGTACTATGTTGTAGTATACTGTCAAATACTATAGTAAATACTACAGTAGTATCTGGAAAAACACTACACTTTAACTATAGTAAATACTACAGTATTCATTTAGCATATCTCCATTCCCTTCCCCCATATCCTGTTTTGTGCCACCCATAAGTAACAAAACCAACAGGCCTCCCGAGTGGCACAGTGGTCTAAGGCACTGCATCGCAGTGCTAGCTGTGCCACTAGAGATTCTGGGTTTGAGTCCAGGCTCTGTCGCAGCCGGCCGCGACCAGGAGACCCAGCGTCATACGGGTTAGCGACTCCTGTGGCGGGCCGGGCGGAGTGCATGCTGACACGGTCATGCTGGCTTCCGGGTTAAGTTGGCATTGTGTAAAGAATCAGTGCGGCTTGGTTGTGTTGTGTTTTGGAGGACACATGGCTCTCGAACATTCGCCTCTCCCGAGTCCGTACGCGATGAGACAAGACTAACTACCAATTGGATACCACGAAAATGGGGTGGGTAAAATATATATATATATATATATATATATATATATATATGACTATAAACTCAGCAAAAAAGAAGCATCCCTTTTTCAGGACCTTGTCTTTCAAAGGTAATTTGTAAAAATCCAAATAACTTCACAGATCTTCATTATAAAGGGTTTAAACACTGTTTCCCATGCTTGTTCATTGAACCATAAACAATTAATGAAAATGCACCTGTGGAACGGTCGTTAAGACACTAACAGCTTTCAGACGGTAGGCAATTCAGGTCACAGTTATGAAAACTTAGGACACTAAAGAAGCCTTTCTACTGACTCTGAAAAACACCAAAAGAAAGATGCCCAGGGTCCCTGCTCATCTGCATGAACGTGCCTTAGGCATGCTGCAAGGGGGCATGAAGACTGCAGATCTGGCCAGGGCAATAAATTGCAACGTCTGTACTGTGAGACGCCTAAGACAGCACTACAGGGAGTCAGGACGGACAGCTGATCGTCCTCGCAGTGGCAGACCACGTGTTACAACACCTGCACAGGATCGGTACATCCTAACATCACACCTGCGGTACAGGTACAGGATGGCAACAACAACTGCCTGAGTTACACCAGGAACTCATCATCCCTCCATCAGTGCTCAGACTGTCCGCAATAGGCTGAGAGAGGCTGGACTGAGGGCTTGTAGGCCTGTTGTATGGCAGGTCATCACCAGACATCACCGGCAACAACGTCGCCTATGGGCACAAACACACCGTCGCTGGACCAGACAGGACTGGCAAAAAGTGCCCTTCACTGATGAGTCGCGGTTGTGTCTCACCAGGGGTGATGGTCGGATTATCATCGAAGGCTTTTATACACAGAGGCCTGTACTCTGGAGTGGGATTGATTTGGAGGTGGAGGGTCCATCATGGTCTGGGGTGGTGTGTCACAACATCATTGGACTGAGCTTATTGTCATTGAAGGCAATCTCAACGCTGTGCATTACAGGGAAGACATCCTCCTCCCTCATGTGGTACCCTTCCTGCAGGCTCATCCTGACATGACTCTCCAGCATGACAATGCCACCAGTCATACTGCTCGTTCTGTGCGTGATTTCCTGCAAGACAGGAATGTCAGTGTTCTGCCATGGCCAGCGAAGAGCCCGGATCTCAATCCCATTGAACTATCTGTTTAGACCACAGTCCTACCTACCAACAGGTTATGGAAAATGTGCTCTTTTAGTATTTCTCCAGTAGGTTTCCTCAAGGAGAAAGCCTGCACTACTATGTCAAAGATAAAACAAGAACACAGTAATGTCTGCAAAAACACTACAGTAAATTCTATAGTATACTACATTCTGCAAAAACAGTATAGTAAATACAACAGTATACTACAATCTGCAAAAACACTACATTAATCACTATAGTATATACTACAGTTTTATTTTATTACAGAATTTATACTGTAGTTAACTGTAAATACTACAGTAAATACTACAATATTCACTGTAGTGTGTTTGCTGACTACTACAGTATACTACAGTGAATACTACATTTAAGTCTGCAAAAACACTACAGTGAATACTGTAGTGTGTACATATACCATAGTATACTATATCATTTTTTAATGTTGGATATCACAGACCTTATCTTCAGCGTTTATCCAAAAATCCTCTAAAACTCTCATTAATTTTCCCATAGGTTTTGGCCAACGAGCAAAGGCGGAGTAAGTGCCCAAAAAAAACCATGTCATTACTATTGCGCTCTCTTTGTTTAAGACCACTCACCATTCAAGGTCACTGAGGTATCCTGGCTAACATCTGGGCGACCATCCTTACTGAGATGGCGGGAGACCATTGGTGTCTTACCCCGGAAGTCATTTGTCGTGGCTGTGAAAAGCTCACCATCTATATGTATAGAGAAACATGTTCAAAATTGAGGTATCCGAGTGACGAGAACAAAATACAAAGTAGAGCATTTATTTGGAAGTGTTGGTGTCTTCTTGGCAATTATCATGTGGCATCGTCACCAAGGCAGTCCACTAATTCAGCTACAATTGGCTCTCCACGTCATCAATCTCACCAACAGAGATGGCTGTGTTTCTTTGATATGGGTTGAACGGGCAGCAACCTCTTCCATTATTGTACTTCCTGGGGACTTTGGCCATGGTGAGAGTGTCTGTGTCCTAAGAGAATGAGAGAGAAAGGAACAGACACATTGAGAGAGGGGAGGAATTATAGGACCATAAGTGGGAAAAAGAAAGAGGGGTCATTAAAAGTATGTTATAGATTTCACTATGATATAAATACTCTGTCTATCCAAATATGATGTAAAGGAGAAGAACAGAAGGCTTTAGGAGAGTCTAGGAGATCTGCAGAGTCTTACCATATAGGTATCATGAGGGTTGTACGCAAATGTTCCACAGGCATACAAGTGGGTGGCATTGATGGGTTGCAGCACTCGCACAAAGTTGGGACAGTCCGTCTGAGGAAAATAAGTACATAGGCAGATATCAAAGAGGTGAGAGTGGTTCTCATGGTTTCTTGTGAAGGCAAGTGTGTGCATTTAAGTGCATGATGACTCAATGAATACCGTTTCTTTCTTGCCCTTAGTGGTACACTCGTGTAGAACATCTGGAGGGGGCTTCCATTCCATCTATAGGAGAAACAGACAGAGAGAATATTTCTAGACTGTAGGAACCTTTTTATGAACGTATCTCTGATGAAATAAGACAGCTCCCTCTTCCTCTCGAATGTGCCTACCTTAGTCTTCATGGTTATGACATCAGGCTGGCTGACATCCAATGAGAGCACAGCATCTTGTGCCCCTACAAACAGAGTGGAGCCGTCGTCACTTAGCAACAGTGTGGTGGTGTTTTTAATGTCTGGTTGGCTGAATAAGGGAAGAGGTCTCTCTGGGCTTTCTGAAAGGAAAGGCAAATAAAAATGGTATGATTATGATGTATGTTTGTGTGGACCACCGGCTAACACCGGACCATGGGTATTGATACATTCTTTGTTAATTGTGTTTGATGCCCTTCCATTTACACAATAAGCCTTTCACCCCCAGCAACCACAGCTAAAAACTTACAATGGGGTTCCATAATGTAGCAGCTAGTGCTCACTTTTACACTGTGAGAGTTGGCTCATATTCTCATCTCTTTTTACCACAACTGTTGTAAAACGGCATACGTACTGTGTATATATAGGTATCCAAACGAAAACTCAGACTATCTGGTCTCACGTTTGAACATGTAACATTGTGCACAGTTTAATTTTAGATTTTGAGTGGCTTGGCCTTTGAATCTACCATCTTGACATCTCTGATTGTGGTCATTGACTTTCTTGTAAAACTGTATGCAAGCAAATGAGTCACAAAGGTGCAAAAAAAGTGTAGAAATACTGAACTGTAGCTGACGACCGTGTGATCATGCTCTCCGTAGCCGACGTGAGTAAGACCTTTAAACAGGTCAACATACATAAGGCTGCGGGGCCAGGCGGATTACCAGGACGTGTGCTCTGGGCATGTGCTGAACAACTGGAAGGTGTCTTCACTGACATTTTCAACATGTCCCTGATTGAGTCTGTAACACAAACATGTTTCAAGCAGACCACCATAGTCCCTGTGCCCAAGAACACAAAGGCAACCTGCCTAAATGACTACAGACCCGTAGCACTCACGTCCGTAGCCATGAAGGGCTTTGAAAGGTTGGTAATGGCTCACATCAACACCATTATCCCAGAGACCCTAGACCCACTCCAATTTGCATACCGCCCAAACAGATCCACAGATGATGCAATCTCTATTGCACTCCACACTGCCCTTGGACAAAAGACAAAACACTTATGTGAGAATTCTATTCAGCTCAGCGTTCAACACCAAAGCTCATCACTAAGCTAAGGATCCTGGGACTTAACACCTCCCTCTGATACTGGACTTCCTGACAGGTCGCCCCCAGGTGGTGAGGGTAGGTAGCAGCACATCTGCCACGCTGATCCTCAACACTGGAGCTCCACAGGGGTGCGTGCTCAGTACCCTCCTGTACTCCCTGTTCACCCACGACTGCATGGCCAGGCACAACTCCAACACCATCATTAAGTTTGCAGACGACACAACAGTGGTAGGCCTGATCACAGACAACGACGAGACAGCCTGTAGGGAGGAGGTCACAGACCTGGCCGTGTGGTGCCAGAATAACAACCTATCCCTCAACGTAACCAAGACTAAGGAGATGATTGTGGACTACAGGAAAAGGAGGACCGAGCACGCTCCCATTCTCATCGACAGGGCTGTAGTGGAGCAGGTTGATTTCCTCGGTGTCCACATCAACAACAAACTAGAATGGTCCAAACACACCAAGACAGTCGTGAAGAGGGCACGACAAAGCCTATTCCCCCTCAGGAAACGAAAAAGATTTGGCATGGGTCCTGAGATCCTCAAAAGGTTCTACAGCTGCAACATCGAGAGCGTCTTGACTGGTTGCATCACTTCCTCTGAGCGCAAGGCACTACAGAGGGTAGTGCATACAGCCCAATACATCACTGTGGCTAAGCTGCCTGCCATCCAGGACAAAATGCCAAGTCTAGGACAAAAAATGCTTCTCCACAGTTTTTACCCCCAAGCCATAAGACTCCTGAACATCTAATCAAATGGCTACCTGGACTATTTGAATTGTGTGCCCCCCCCCAACCCCTCTTTTTATGCTGCTGCTACTCTCTGTTTATCATATATGCATAGTCACTTTAACTATACATTCATGTACATACTACCTCAATTGGGCCTACCAACCAGTGCTCCCGCACATTGGCTAACCGGGCTATCTGCATTGTGTCCCGCCACCCACCAACCCCTCTTTACGCTACTGCTACTCTCTGTTCATCATATTATGCATAGTCACTTTAACCATATCTACATGTACATACTACCTCAATCAGCCTGACTAACCAGTGTCTGTATGTAGCCTCTCTACTTCTATAGCCTCGCTACTGTATATAGCCTGTCTATTTACTGTTGTTTTATTTCTTTACCTACCTGTTGTTCACCTAACACCTTTTTTGCACTATTGGTTAGAGCCTGTAAGTAAGAATTTCACTGTAAGGTCTGCACCTGTTGTATTCGGCACACGTGACAAATAAACTTTGATTTGATTTGGAGAAATAGGGGATATAATTGACCATTGTTTTGATTGGGTAACAGCTTGAGGGGAAAAGTAAATGAATTATGAAAAAATACAATATTGGATGCCCTATGTAGCATAAACCAACTACAACTGTCACCTGACCTAAACATGTATTATCAGGCAGTCTGTGCTAATAGTGTATTTAAGTGTGTCTGTCCATGCAGTCTGTCTGTGGCCTTAATTATTAGTTCCCAAACTGTGGGGTGCAGGCGGAGCGTGGGGGTCCAGCTTTCGACTTACTCTTGAAAGTTGTAATAGTAGAATGCACAAGGTGACATTTTGAAATTGGGTAGTGCATAATCTGTTTTCCTCGTCATGTCTGTCATTGCATACCTTAGAGAGCTATTTATAACTTGTCAGAAATGTCCAGGTCAACTAGCCCATGTGAACTAAAGTGTTTTAGCTAGGTTTTTTTGCCCAGAGATTCTGTTGGAATGTTTGCGTCACTCAAATGTCATATGAATACACATTAGACATGGCAAAACCTATAGAATTGCAAGAAAATTAGCTTTAAAACTGCAACATTTTCTCTTCACCCCATGACAAAAGGGTTCAAATTGCAGGAAATAAGCTTTAAACCTGCTAAATATTCTCTCCGCCAACAAAAGAGGTGTGTGTCATGAACAGTGCTTGTGCCCATAGAAATAGACGTGGCGAGAGCGAGTACAGGGCGGGGGCGAGGGGTGTTCCCCAATGCTGGAAGGGGGGCCTGAGTGAAAAGGTTATGTGCCTTCGTGTCTATTGTGCCATTGTGTTTCATGCCACTGTGGTTTATTAAGATTTAGAGGAAGAGGCACAAACTGAAATTCAAGTGACATGCATACAGCCACAAGCTATGCGTAGTCGGAACATGTCTCAGCAGTTCAACATGAGGAAGTGTTTTTTCATATTATATCCTGACAAATGATATATTTACATGAAATAAACTTGAAATAATATCTGTCTTTCCTGAATGCTGCATCTTTGCAAGATTCACACACAGATGCAAATACATAAAAACCCAGTAAATGGACATGAAGAAACAATAATGAATCAAATGTTCTACTAACCGAGGGGGAAGGAGATCCGTGGAGGTTCCAACCCTAGTGAAGGGGTCAGGAGAAGCCCCAGTAGAGCAGAGAGACTCCAGGCCAGGTTCCCATATGCCATGATGGGGGTGCTCCTCTCAACAGGACCGGCTGGAATACCTGGATGGAGATTGAGGCGGAGGATGTGGAAGGATCTGTTGTTGAAGAGGACTTCCTCATATGAGCACAGTGTGCGTGTTAAATGTGTGTGAGTCTGGCTGTGCTGAGAGCTTTGTTACACACTTCTGAAAAAGGTGTTGCAATGCTGTAGCCTGCATCGTCTGACTTCCTCTCGCCATCACCAGAACACGAAAAGAGTGCCTTTTGCGCCCCTTTGATATTTTAAGTAGACATTGTGCACCAATATTGAATTTTAAAAGACTGTTACAATAAATAAAGTGCCCTGTTAATATTGACAATATGTAGAATTCAATAAATCAGATTTTTAATATGAATAAAGACTTGCAACCTCTGATTTTAACCCACTTAACGCCAACATTTCTCCAAGTTATCACCATCATCGTAAAGCCATAGTTATTTTGTTGCTTTGAAAGTCATATCTGAATATTATTATTAATTTCCTGTGATTATTGATTCATTTACCTATGGCCCTCATTTTAAGGTTGAAACTAACTCTCAATGGAATATGGTAACACTATTCTGTTTTAAATATTTTTTTCAAACATTTAAACTAGTCGATTTCCGTAGCCCCGTGGAAATCAAATTAGCATAATATCCCATAGGGTCCAACTGCGACTTCATCTCTCAGAGCAGTCATCCCTCAGGTTCTATGCTGCTACCTACTGATATATCATCTCTCAGTGCAGTGCACCTCACAGGAAAAGTAGGGGTGTCGAAAGGAGTGGGCGTTCCGAAATGAACCATAATAGTAGAAGAGGGGCTTTCGAAATGAGTCTTACATGCTGACCATATCCGGCAGGAGCGTTGCAAAATAACTCATTCAAGCTGCCCACGTGCTTGGTTCTACTTTTGACACACTGCAAGTCCCACCTCTCCCATCTTCTCATTGGTTTTTGGGAGCATATACCCATGTGGGTGAATGAAAGAAGAACTGAGGTCCACACTTCAGTCCAGTTGGTGGTGGTAATGCACCTTAAAGTTGGTTGCCAACCGACATATAATACAAAGAAGAAGACGTCTGAAGGAGGCGAGTTTACTAGAAACTAAGGTTTCCCCTTTTATCTGTGGATTAATTGTCGGAGTAGAGAACAGACGGTTTGTGTGACTCAAAATTCTACAAAGATCCAGAAAAAAGGACCTTGTGCATTTCAGGTCAAATTAACAACCTGATGTTTATATCCCAGGACAGGTTAGCTAGCAACAGCAAGCTAGCTAGCTAAATGTCTATGAATGTTTAATGTGTTTCGACCTGTCCACAAATTAATAGTTGGTCCAGAGTTCTATTGATATTTCAACCTGCTTGTCCTGATCGCGTCAGGTGTGGATGAACAAAATCAACATTTGTGCGATTGCCCAGTCTAGTCAGCATGTTAACACTAGAAGTGCTGGAATTCCATAACTACTAGAACCACCATGACTTGATATTTAAATTATTATTATTATTTTAAAAATTCAATAATGAATAATACATTGTAAAATGAATGCAGCTTTTATTTTAAGGTAGCTAACGTTAGCTAACATTTACAAAAAAGTACAAGTTACATACATGGCTACTGGTAGGTAACGTTCAAAGACACAGTGAAGACTTTTTTTTTTTTGCACAACAGAAATTCCTTACTGTCATCTCTGCAAACCTTGTCTAATGTTCGATAACCCAAATTACATCTTGAAAGGCACCTTTCAAAACCCCACTTCTCCTTATATGGTTCCTTTCGAAACGTCCACTTCTTTCAAAACCCCCAAATTTCCTGAGAGATGCACTGCACTGAGAGATGTCATACCAGTAAGTGGAAGTATACTGTAGAGACGCTGAGGGATGACTGCTCTGAGAGATGATGTTGCAGCTGGACCAGTCTCTTCAAATCTGTCAATTTCAGCTAGAAAACAGTTTTTTTCTGTTGCTTTGGATGTGTCTCAATCCACCGCAACTGCCGTTCGCACTTCCGCAACTACGGTGAAAGGTGACAGGTGACAGGTGAAAGATGAAAGGGCTAGAGCAGTGTTTGTCAGGCCATGAAACATCCGTCTTCACACAAAATCGTCTGTAGTGTCCGAATTGTTTGGCCTACTACGACCCCTCTATGGAAAGATGAGATTCTCACGGTGGTGTTCTCCGCTTTGCTCTACGACCCCCACAGGCATCTTGGGACTCGTCTGAAGTCGGTACAGCCGATCTGCCACCATCTTTCTGTAGCGTTCAAACAGTTTGGGCTACATACCAATATAACCCCCATGTGGAACGGTGTGAGTCTCACAGACACATTTTGCTCCAGGACGCCCATAGGCCTCAAAAGACTCATCTGAAAGTTCCCCCGGTACCAGTTCAAAAATTAATAGAAGTACAGTATATACAGTGCATTTGGAAAGTATTCAGACCCCTTGACTTTTTCCACATTTTATGTTACAGCCTTTATGTTACAGCTCTAAATTGTATTAAACATGTAAACATGTATTAAATATATGTTTTTCCTCATCAATCTACAAACAATACCCCATAAATTGTTTTTTAGAAATTGTAGCTAATTGATTCTAAACAAAAAACAGATACCTTATTTAAATAAGTATTCAGATCCTTTGCTTTGAGACTCTAAATTTAACTAAGGTGCATCCTGTTTCCATTGACCATCCTTGATGTTTCTACAACCTGATTAGAGTCCCCCGTTGTAAAAAGCTATCGATTGGACATCATTTGGAAAGGCACACACCTGTCTATATAAGGTTCCACAGTTGACAGTGCATGTCAGAGCAAAAACCAACCCATGAGGTCAAAGGAATTGTCGAAATGGGAGAACCTTCTAGAAGGACAACCATCTCTACAGCCCTCCATCAGTCAGGTCTTTATGGTAGAGTGGCCAGACGGAAGCCACTCCTCAGTAAAAAGGCACATGACAGCCTGCTTGGAGTTTGCCAAAAGGTACCTAAAGGACTCTCAGACCATGAGAAACAAATTGGTCTGATGAAACCAAGGTTGAACTATTTGGCCTGAATGCCAAGCGTCATGTCTGGAGGAAACCTGGCACCATCCCTACAGTGAGGCATTGTGGTGGCAGCATCATGCTGTGGGGATGTTTTTCAGTGGCAGGGCAAGAGACTAGTCAAGATTGAGGGAAAGATGACTAGTCTCATAGAGATCCTTGATGAAAACATCCTCCAGAGTGCTCAGGACCTCAGTACTGAGTAAAGGGTCTGAAAACATCAAATACGTTGTTTATTCTATTTTGGGATACTTCAAGGGGTCTTAAAATTGAAAATCAAATATCTAAAGGATCCTTGGTATGACCTTCTTTAAACAATTACATATATTAGCTTAGTAGGTCAGGATACTCTCAATGGTGCATCTGTAGAACTTTGAGCACCTGGGGACCCATGCCAAACCTTTTCAGTCTCCTGAGGGGAAAAAGGTGTTGTCGTGCCCTCTTCATGACTGTCTTGGTGTGTTTGGACCATGATAGTTTGTTGGTGATGTGGACACCAAGGCACTTGAAACTCTCGACCCGCTCCACTATAGCCCAGTTGATGTTAATGGGGGTCTGTTCGGCCCGCCTTTTCCTCTGGTCCACGATCAGCTCCTTTGTCTTGCTCACATTGAGGGAGAGGTTGTTGTCCTGGCACCACACTGCCAGTTCTCTGACCTCCCTATAGGCTGTAATTGTCAGTGATCAGGCCTACCACGGTTGTGTCGTCAGCAAACTTAATGATGGTGTTGGAGTCGTGTTTGGCCACACAGTCATGGGTGAACAGGGGGTACAGAAGGGGACTAAGTACACACCCGAGGGGCCCCAGTATTGAGGATTAGCATGTCAGACGTGTTGTTGTCAAACCTTACGACCTGGGGGCGGCCCGTCAGGAAGTCCAGGATCCAGTTGGAGAGGGAGGTGTTTAGTCCCAGGGTCCTTAGCTTAGTGATGAGCTTTGAGGGCACTATGGTGTTGAACGCTGAGCTGTAGTCAATGAATAGCATTCTCACATAGGTGTTTATTTTGTCCAGGTGTGAAAGAGCAGTGTGGAGTGCAATAGAGATTGCATCATCTATGGATCTGTTGGGGTGGTATCTGAAATGGAGTGGGTCTAGGGTATCCGGAAGGATGCTGTTGATGTGAGCCATGACCAGCCTTTCAAAGCACTTTATGGCTACCGACGTGAGTGCTACGGGCGGTAATTTAGGCAGGTCACCTTCGCTTCCTTGGGCACAGGGCCTATGGTGGTCTGCTTGAAACATGTAGATATAACAGACTCAGTCAGGGAGAGGTTGAAAATGTCAGTGAAGACACTTTTCAGTTGTTCTGCGTGTGCTTTGAATACACCTCCTGGTAATCCATCTGGCCCTGCGGCATTGTAAATTTTGACCTGTTTAAAAAGGTCTTGCTCACATCCAGAACAGCTGGTGCTCTCGTGCATGCTTCAGTGCTTGCCTCGAAGTGAGAATAAAAGGCATTTAGCTCATCAGGTAGGCTCGAGTCACTGTGCAGCTTGCGTCTGGGTTTCCCTTTGTAGTTCGTAATAGTTTTCAAACCTTGCCACGTCCAACTAGCGTCAGAGCCGGTGTAGTACGATTCAATCTTAATCCTGTATTGACGCTTTGCTTGTTTGATGGTTCATCTGAGGGCATAGCGGGATTTCTTATAAGCGTCCGGATTAGTGTCCCACTCCTTGAAAGTAGCAGCTCTAGCCTTTAGCTTGATGCGGATGTTGCCTGTAATCCATGGCTTCTGGTTGGGATATGTACGTACAGTCACTGCGGGGGCGACGACGTCAATGCACTTATTTTTGAAGCCCATGACTGAGGTGGTATACTCCAATGCCATTGGATGAATCCCGGAATATTTTCCAGTTTATGCTAGCAAAACAGTCCTGTAGCGTAGCATCCGTGTCTTCTGACCACTTCCTTATTGATCGAGTGACTGCTACTTCCTGCTATAGTTTTTGCTTGTAAGCAGGAATCAGGAGGATAGAATTATGGTCAGATTTGCCAAATGGGCAGGGGAGAGCATTCTATGCATCTCTGTGTGTGGAGTAAAGGTGGTCTAGAGTTTTTTTCCCTCTGGTTGCACATGTGACATGCTGTAAAAATGTGGTAAAACTGATTTAAGGTTGCCTGCATTAAAGTCCCCGTCACTAGGAGGGCCGCTTTTGGGTGAGCATTTTCTTGTTTGCTTATGGCCTTATAGAGTTGGTTGGTTGAAAGCGTTCTTAGTGCCAGCATCGGTCTGTGGTGGTAAATAGATGGCTACGAATAATATAGGTAACTCTCTTGGTAGACAGTGTGGTCTACAGCTAATCATAAGGTACTCTACCTCAGGCGAGCAATACCTCAAGACTTCTTTAATATTAGACATCGTGCACCAGCTGTTTTTGACAAAAGACATACACCCCCACCCCTCTTCTTACCATATGTAGCTTCTCTGTTCTGCCGGTTCATGGAAAATCCCGCCAGCTCTATCTTATCCGTGTCGCCGTTCAGCCACGACTTGGTGAAACTTAAGATATTACAGTTCTTAATGTCCTGTTGGTAGGATAATCATAATCGTAGGTCATCAGTTTTATTTTCCAATTATTCCATTTTGCAAGTAGAATGGATGGCAGTGTGAGTTTATTCGCTCGCCTAAGGATTCTCAGAAGGCAGCCCGATCTGTGTCCTCTTTTCCTCTGTCTTTTCTTCATGCAAATGATGGGGATTATGGTGCCTGTTCCCGGGAGAGCAGTGTATCCTTCTCGTCAGACTCGTTAAAGGAAAAAGCTTCTTCCAGTTCGTGGTGAGTAATCGCTGTTCTGATGTCCAGAAGGTATTTTCAGTCAAGAGACAGTATAAGCAACATTATGTAAAAATTAAGTTTAAAAAAAGAATTTACAAAAAATGCTGAAAAACTAACAAAAGAGCACAATTGGTTAGGAGCATGTAAAATGTCAGCCATCCACTTCGGAGCCATCTTAACATGTGCCCTTAATGAACATGTGCTCTTTATGTTTTCTTTTTACCAAGTTACACAAATGACCCACTTGTGGTTACTGTCAGCATCATTGGGAAGTAGGAGAGGGTACGGGGGACGGATGGAGTAGGCAGAGACGTGGACCAAGACAACCAATCACCTCACCTCTGTGGGAGGAAGTGCATTGGACAGAGGTTGGCAGACCTACACTACCATTCAAAAGTTTGGGGTCACATAGAAATGTCCTTGTTTTTGAAAGAAAAGCACATTTTTTGTCCATTAAAATAACATCAAATTGATCAGAAATACAGTGTAGACGTTAATGTTGTAAATGGCTATTGTAGCTGGAAACTGACGATTTTTTAATGGAATATCTACATAGGCGTACGGAGGCCCATTATCAGCAACCATCACTCCTGTGTTCCAATTGCACGTTGTGTTAGCTAATCCAAGTTTATAATTTAAAAGGCTAATTAATCACTAGAAAACCTTTTAGCAATTATGTTAGTACAGCTGAAAACGGTTGTGCCGATTACAGAAGCAATATAACTGGCCTTCTTTAGACTAGTTGAGTATCTGGAGCATCAGAATTTGTGTGTTCGATTACAGGCTCAGAAGGCCAGCATCCTGGAGTCGCCTCTTCACTGTTGACATTGAGAATGGTGTTTTGCGGGTACTATTTAATGGAGCTGCTAGTTGAAGACTTGAGAGGCATCTGTTTCTAAAACATTTTCCGATAGCATATATGGAATGTATTTATTAGACTGTTTAGAATGTTTCAGTCAAAATGACCGCTCATTGGTTCAAAGTGGGTTCCCTTGAGGCCCGGCTTTTTTAGTGTTAAGTACACAAGTTTTGAAATACAACATTTTGAACAACACACGTTCTACAACTGTGTGCAAGGAAGAGTGAATGGTGCGTAGTGCAGTTGTGCCATTTCACCAAAACCTACACTTATGGATCCAAAAGGGGTTTCAAGAAATGTTACAAAATAAACCAACTCATCTCCCATTACTTGGAGATAGACAAATAAATATTTCCCCATAAGACAACTTCAAAATTCATAGCAAATGCTCAGAGGAAGTCTGACTCCTCAGAATTAAGCCTTCTGTTATGTTACGTTTCCTTTTGTGTTAAACGTGAGAGCGACATGACATCTCTTCTCACATCTGCATCCCCTGAAACCAGTCACTGCGAATCCGGGCTGCATGCACACACTCACACCATGTATGAGAAGAATGTATTTGATCAAATTGGCATGCAAGCGAGTTAACACCTTCCTCCTTCTCAAGCACCCAGTGTCGTTTCAACGTCGTTGCACACCCAGTGCTGTGATGTCAACCAAAAGGTTAATAATACAAAAGAGGAAAATTAAGCAGAAAACAAAACCAGTCACTTTTCCACAGTCTGTTTTATTTCCCTCAGCAGCAGTGAACGTCTCAATTGAGACAGTAGGAAAAATGCAGACAGAGGTCAAAGTATGAGAGGGTCTCATGAAAAGACCCTCCCATAATTGCATGGAGCAAAATTCGTAACAATTCGTGTTACATCTCATACTGATAATCAGACGTATTAGAAATGTAAGCCGTATGAATAGAACCAAAAGGGAGAGTGTGTTCAGAACATTGGAACAGATCATAGTCAGTAGAAGGTCAAAAAATGACATTTACAAATTCTCAATCAAATGGACCGATGGAAGGCATAATCACATGCCTGCGCCATTTAGAGTTTGTCATAATCAAAGTTGACAACTTTAGTAATTAATCAAAAATAATGAACAGTCAAATTATCTGAAATGCTTGTAATGCATACCAGTACTCATTTATCCAAATGACCAAGAAGTATTGGCAGATTTCAAATCAGGATGAAGATTATCAGTTTCAATTATCATACCTGCTAGCCAAATTTTCTTTGACTAAATAAGCCACCATTGATACACAAAATCATCTATTTGACACAGTTAGCCATGTTGCCGTTCATCACTTTAAACAATATTAAATGGAAGACAAACAGACGTTTTGACTTGGAAAACAATCTTTCACTAGAAATTAACTTTCATGACATGCAGGCAAAATCAATACTGTGCCTGCCGACATACAGCCCCTGTACTGGTGGCTCACCACTTCAGGAGTAGTAATACGTATATTGTGGTTTATTCCAGAACATCATAACACTTTATATTAAGTTGCCCTTATACCATGAAGTTACTCAAACTACTTTGGTAACTAGCTGTACACTGTACTGCAGAGAAGGAACATAACAATGCTTGAATTGCACTAAAAAGATAAGTGACAATATGTTTTACATTAATTAACAATCTAGTTACATGAAATAAGACTGAGAAAATTATATATTTGGTGTAACTACATGGCATTGCTGTGACTTAATGTAAAGTGTGAGCCTATAGGTTTTTTTTCGTACATTCAGTCAGCGTTTCCCCAGTTTAACTCTTAAGCATCGGCCCCTCTTATTCAATTTTCGCCTAAAAGGACACCCAAATCTAACTGCCTGTAGCTCAGGCCCTGAAGCAAGGATATGCATTTTCTTGGTATCATTTGAAAGGAAACACTTTGAAGTTTGTGGAAATGTGAAAGGAATGTAGGAGAATAACACATTAGATCTGGTCTGCTAAATGACTTAAATGTAAAATGTTAAAGATAATACAAATTAGAAACCAACCGTTTTGTGTTTTTTTTTGTACCATCTTTGAAATGCAAGAGAAAGGCCATAATGTATTATTCCAGCCCAGGTGCAATTTATAAATAGGCCACTAGATGGCAGCAGTATATGTGCAAAGTTTTAGCCTGATCCAAGTAACCATTGCATTTCTGTTCAAAATGTTGTATCAAGACTGCCCAAATGTGCCTAATTTGTTCATTAATAACTTTATGTTCAAAACTGTGCCCGCTCCTCAAACAATAGCATGGTATTCTTTCACTGTAATAGCTACTGTAAATTGGACAGTGCAGTTAGATAAATTATTGTTAAAGCTTTCTGCCAATATCAGATATGTCTATGTCCTGGGAAATGTTCTTGTTACTTACAACCTCATGCTAATCGCATTAGCCTACGTTCGCTCAACCGTCCCACAGGGGACCCACCAATCCTAAAGAAGTGAATCCCATGGCTTGGTTTTAATTCACCTGGATATGTGAAGACTCATTTAAAAGAGCTCCTCATTCTATGAGTGCACTTAAGTCATTCTGGCTTACACTGGTGCGGCACAACTGATCACCAAAGGTACAAAAAAGGCAACCGGTCTTCTGTCGCAGCGTAGGTCAGTCTTCGAGAAGTGGCCTATCATTTCAAAGTTCAATCTACTTCCCCCCTCACTTCTCCAGAGATCGATCTCTTTGGCTTTTAAATAGCCCTTATTGTAGAATTAAAAGTAGTAGGCAAGTTAGAATTCTCTGGTATTTACAGTTGTGTGGTTAGTTGTACAGCTCTGCAATCAAGAACTAAGGTTTCTGTGACTCTATTCTCATTTCATCTCAAGGGTTAGTCAGAAAGGGTTGCATGCAAGGTCCTCCCCCTCAATGACACCATTGTGATGGAGATCAAAGAAATCATTGCGGTGAATGAAAGTGTTGACATGCTTCTTTATTCCAGAAAGAGAGCAGGGGGTGGTCAGGACTGGTTTCTTGAGGCCTGCATTAGCCAAGCCACTTAAAATAAAATACTGCAAAATGGTGCAAAAGTGGTGGCCACAGTCAGATTGGGAGGATGACTTGGGCTTCAACCTATAAGTAGAAGAGTAATACATTGTTCTGAAGCATCACAGGGCACATTCAAATGTGCCAATGGCATAAAACCAGTACTGGGCCTTTAATCTCAATTGAGCTTAGCCTCTGTGTAGACATCCATTTTTGTAATTGTCAGTTAATGTCAAAAGCCACACAGATTTCATGTGTTACATCTTTGACGGATACTTAACTACATCCATCCAGTTTCTTAATGGCTAACGGATCAACCCAACTGAACATTCCAGACCTTCTCTGCTTTGCTCGGAGCCCCAGTCTGTCCCAACACAGGTAAGGCAACGGTCAGTCTCTCAGGAAGAAGACAACAGGAAATAGTTTAGGGGGGGACGGGGAGAGTGAAAAGCAGCCTTCATTTGGAGACTTTTGGGTTCTGAGCCTTCCTGTAAGGTTCTCCATAATACAACTCTTGGCTGAATCAGTGCAATTCATGCGTTCAGGTCCGATTCAGGTCAGAATCCTAGTGGTTTTGAGGGTCTTTGGTGGTTAAATCGGAGGTGTCGAGTTGGGTTTCCTGGGTTGTGACGTCCGTACTGGAGGTAAAGGGGCACGTCTATGTGAGATAGAGAGGGATATAGAAAGATAGAAAAGAAGGTCACCTCCAGCTTTTGTTACAATACTGTACAACGCCAACTGTATGTGTCTACCTGCCCATTCATTTGACATCTAAACATTAATCAAATTAGCCGAACAATACAGCCACTGAAGTACCTGGAAGGGACAGCTGCAACAGGAGGGCCAACAGGTGGAACTGAAGTTATACTCGCTCCATGTTGCAGGGGGGGCACCAGATGCATTGTACCCAGGGTGGGTGGGATGTGACGGGGGCTCTGAAGGCAAGGACTTCCTGGGTGCTGGTGGTTTTTTGGGTTGTACAAGGGCCTGAAGAAAATACAAAATAAACATATAATACAATCCAGGTGTGATACAATGATTTTCGTTGATTATAGCCGATCGTCACAGAGTTTAGGTAACAGTGACAAGACAACTGAAAATGGAGGTGTCTAGACCAACTCCAATCCTTGGGGGCCTAATTGGTGTCACTTTTGCCCCAGCTAACACATGACTCCAATAATCAACTAATGATCTTCAAAACGTAATTAGTTTAAATCAGCAGTGTTTGCTAGGGATAAGGAACTAGTGTGACCACTACGGCCCCGAGGAATGGAGTTGCAGGGATGGGCTCTAGACCAAACGTAGATTTAATTAATTAACTTTTGGTTTAGTTAACTGTTCTGCTAATAGTACTAGAAATAATTTATGCGACTTGCTGTTATTGACGTGTTGAAGTTTGCCTGCTTGTACGTGGATGATGCAAACTACACTCACTGGCCAGTTTATTAGGTACACCCATCTAGTACGGGGTCGGACACCCCCTTTGCCTCCAGAACAGCCTGAATTATTTGGGGCATTCTACAAGGTGTCAAACGTTCCACAGGGATGTTGGTCCATGCTGACATCCATCACGCAGTTGCTGCAGATTGGACGGCGGTACATCCATGCTGTAAACAGCCCGTTCCATCTCATCCCAAAGATGCTCTATTGGGTTGAGGTCTGGGGACTGCGCAGGCCACTCCAGGCAATGTTTTTCCACTCCTCGATTGTCCAGTGTTGATGATCACGTGCCAACTGGAGACGCTTCTTGTTATTTTTAGCTGATAGGAGTGGAACAAGGTGTGGTCGTCTGCTGCAATAGCCCATCCGTGACAAGGACCGACAAGTTGAGCATTCCGAGATGCTATTCTGCACACCACTGTTGTATTGGGCCATTTGTCTGTTTGTGGCCAGCCTGTTAGCTTGCACGATTCTTGCCACTCTCTTTCGACCTCTCTCATCAACGTGCTTTTTCGCCCACAAGACTGCCACTGGCTGGATGTTTTTTGTTTGTAGCACTATTCTCGGTAAACCTTTGACACTGTCGTGTGTGAAAAGCCCAAGAAGGCGTCCATTTCTGAGATACTCGGCGCGCCTGGCATTGACAATCATACCACACTTAAAGTTGCTTGGGCCACTTGTTTTGTCCATTCTAACCTTCAATCAAACAGTCACTTAATGTCTCGATGACACAGCCACATGACTCACTGTCTGTAGGAGTGATCCATTTTCGTGAACGGGGTGCTGTACCTAATAAACTGGCCGGCGTGTGTATTTACACTACACCAATATATTAAGCATGTTTTAATATGCAAATGCAGTATCACAAATTAATACATTGCAGTTTGTACTTTAACTTAAATGCTAATTTCACCTAAATCCTTTTTTATTTTCAATTAGTTACCAACATTGTCATTACCTACAGCCATAGATTAGCTGTGCATTCTTTTGTAACCACCTTTTAGAGCCACTTCCAAGTGAGTGTATATTAAGTACTTTGATCTGCATTTGCACATAACTGTAAATTCAGCAATACAATACAATTCTGAACTAAAGCTTGATTAGTCTGATTAAGATTAATTGTCTCAAATCATTCAATCCATTGAATCAACCAATCAACTAACCAATCAACTACATACACATCAATTAACCACACAATCCCACCAATCAACCATTAAATCCCTCCACAATCAATTAACCAACCAACCACACTCGTCACATAAATCAACCAATCAGACGCAATGCCCACATGCAGCCATGTCTACATGCTACTCTGGTACCTGGCTGCCTGTTAGCACAGGGTCAGGGGGTAGAGGCCTGGTGGGAGGAGCCGGCCGACTCAACGATGGCTAGAATAATGGACGGAAACAGAAGAACAGGAGGAATAGATGGAGAGAATGAGAGTGAGGGGTGGAAGAGACCAACCAAAGGAAAGGGACTATTCGGGTATTCTAACAGAATACTGAATGAGACTCTACAGAGTAGTGTCACAATACTCCAAAATGTTCACTATTTGTATGATGAAAACTAACTTAAGACCAATTCCCATGCAATGAGACAAAGACAAATAATTTATATTAGCAAACCACAGAGACGAGACAGCTACCTCTATTTATTCGCCATCATGCTTAGTTCCATGCAGGTAACAAATGCACTCTAAAGTAATGGAATAGAATCCATTACGCTACTATTGACAAGACAGATTCCAATCATGGAAGTAGATGATAAGAGGGAAAGATGATTGACACCAGTGCTCCTCAAAGCCATACAGATGAGATGAATTTACCCACACTGAACGAAACTTAGAAATCAGCAACTTGACCAAAGACCATAAGATACTTTTTGAGGAACAGTGGTATGGAATATACACGGAGTGTACACACATTAGGAACACATGCTCTTTCCACGACAGACTGACCAGGTGAAAACTATGATCCCTTATTGAGGTCACCCGTTAATTCCACTTCAATCAGTGTACAGTAATTGAAGGGGAGGCAACAGGCTAAAGAAGGATTTTTAAGCATTGAGACAATTGAGAAATTAACTGTGTATGTGTGCCATTCTGAGGGTGAACGGGCAAGACAAAAGATGTAAGTGCCTTTGAACCGGGTATAGTAGTAGGTGCCAGGCGCACCGGTTTGAGTGGCTCGAGAACTGCAACACTGCTGGGTTTTTTCACCCTCAACAGTACCCCCGAGAGTATCAAGAATGGTCCACCACCCGAAGGACATCAAGCTAACTTGACACAACTCTTGGAAGCATTGGAGTCAACATGGGTCAGCATCCCTGTGGAATGCTTGACACCTTGGAGAGTCCCTGCCCTGACGATTCAAGGTTGTTCTGAGTGCAAAAAGGGTTGCAACTCAAAATGAGGAATTTGTTCCTAATGTTTTGTACACTCAGTGTACATTGATTCTAGGGCGTCAGCTAGTTAACTATGTAGCTGTAGATTGGAATGTTATGTAATCATTCCAAGTGTTTTGTAGGCATCATCACATAATATTCAAGTCAAGTATTACAATTTACAAAAGTGATTGGAAATAAAGGGATAAAACAACTCTGGTGTGTGGAGCCACGGTCTTTGTCAACTAGTTCAATCATTGTCTCAGCACATAGGCTACTCTTCCAGGTCTAAGCTGGGGATAGAGAGTTCGCTCATGTGGAGGGTTCTTTCGCTAAGTGACAGACTTACATGTCTAAACAGGAGAGTTAATCTGGTCCAAATTAAACCTTTGTTAAGCATTAGACGCTGTGGCTACTCTTGGCACTAAAAGGAAGAACATGCTCCCCCCCATGCTAGTAAGTAATGCTAAGTAATCAAAGTAATGCTGTGGTTAGTTTTCAACATAATTTAAGTCACCCTGTACATGCAGGTTTCCATTCAGACTGACTGACATTTTTTTTTAAATACATTTAAAAAATATTTTTACCCCAATTTCGTGATATCCAATTGGTAGTTAGAGTCTTGTCCCATCGCTGCAACTCCCATACGGACTCGGGAGAGGCGAAGGTTGAGAGCCATGCGTCCTCCGAAACACGACCCTGACGAGCCGCACTGCTTCTTGACACACTGCTCGCTTAACCCAGAAGCCAGCCGCACCAACGTGTCGGAGGAAACACAGTACAACTGGCGACCGAAGTCAGCGTGCCACAAGGAGTCGCTAGAGCATGATGGGACAAGGACATCCCGGCCGGCCAAACCCTCCCCTAACAACGCGGCCGGCTGCGACACAGCCTGGGGTCAAACCCAGGTCTGTAGTGATGCCTCAAGCACTGTGAAGCAGTGCCTTAGACTGCTGTGCCACTCAGGAGGTCCCTTCATAGAATCCTTTTAAAGAATCCTTCATAGAATCCTTTTAAAGAAACATTGTGATGGCATGGCCCTCTAAAAGGGTGATTGCTTGAGAATCAACTGTGTTGGTGGTGCTGCTACGGCTACTGCTACGGCTATGGCTACTGCTACTGCTACGGCTACAGCTACTGCTGCTACATATGGATGAAGACCTCCTCATTAAATGGCAACCTTTGACTGTACCTAGTTGTTAAGGGGGCTGGGGTCGGGAGGGCAGGGGCTTGGTGGGGGCTGGCCGTTTCTTTGTTATCTAATGATGGATATATGGGAAAAAGTAGAGGAACAAAACAGGACTTCGCTATAATACTGCAACTACGCATACATAAAAAGACACAGAATGTTAGTTCTAGAAAACATGAGGATTCTTATAGATTACTCATTATTATTTATGTAGTGATTTCATCTCATTGCATTGCACACACAAGCATTTTTCAAGCTACCCATCACCTCACAGGCCTAGGCCAGGTTACCTGGGCTTGTTTTAAGACAGGGTCAGGAGGGAGTGGCTTAGTAGGTGGAGCAGGTCTGTCCTGAATCTGAGAAAACAGGAGTCAAAGGGTTCTGACAGCCAATGGAAACATGCATTGGAGGGTAAGTTAGTTATTAGAATTAAGCATTACATATTCAACTCTCAGATTGAGAAAATATGAATTGGTCACTTGAGAACATACACTGAACAAAAATATCAACGAAACAGGTAAGGTGTTGGTCCCATGTTTCATGAGCCGAAATAAAAGATCCCAGAAATGTTCAACACACACAAAAAGCTTGTTTCTCTAAAATGTTGTGTACAAATGTGTTAACATCCCTGTTAGTGAGCATTTCTCCCTTGCTCAAATAAATCATCCACCTGAAAAATGTGGCATATCAAGAAGCTGATTAAACAGCATTATCATTACACAGGTGCACCTAGTACTGCGGACAATAAAAGGCCCCTCTAAAATGTGCATTTTTTTCACAAGTTTATTTATTTTATTTGATCTTTATTTAACTAGGCAAGTCAGTTAAGAACAAATTCTTATTTTCAATGACGGCCTAGGAACAGTGGGTTAACTGCCTGTTCAGGGGCAGAACGACAGATTAGTACCTTGTCAGCTCGGAGGTTTGCAACCTTTCTGGTTACTAGTCCAATACTCTAACCAGTAAGTTACCCTGCCGCCCCAAGTTGAGGGAGCATACAATTTACATGCTGACTGCAGAAATGTCCACCAGAGCTGTTGCCAGAGAATTACATTTTAATTTCTCACAACCGCAGACCACGTGTAACCACGCCAGCTCATGATCTCCACATCCGGCTTCAACACCTGCGGGATTGTCTGAGACCAGCCACCCAGACAGCTGAGGAAACTGTGGGTTTACAACTGAAGAATTTCTGCACAAACTGTCAGAAACTGTATCAGGGAAGTTCACAGTAGTTTTGCGTCGTAACTGACTTCAGTAGACAAATGCTCACCTTTGATGACCACTGGCACGCTGGAGAAGTGTGCTCTTCACAGATGAATCACGGGTTTCAACTGTACTAGGCAGATGACAGACAGCATGTATGGCGTCGCGTGGGCGAACAGTTTACTGACGTCAACGTTGTGAATAGAGTGCCCCATGGTGGCGGTGGGGTTATGGTATGGGCAGGCATAAGCTACGGAAAACGAACGCAATTGCATTTTACCAATGGCTATTTGAATGCACAGAGATACCGTGATGAGATCTTGAGGCCCATTGTCATGCCATTCATCCGCCGCCATCACCTCATGTTTCAGCATGATAATGCATGGCCCCATATCGCAAGGATCTGTACACAATTCTTGGAAGCTGAAAATGTCCCAGTTCTTCCATGGCTTGCATACTCACCAGACATGTCCCCATTGAGCATGTTTGGGTTGCTCTGGATCGACGTGTACGACAGTGTGTTCCAGCCAATATCCAGCAACATCGCACGGCCATTGAAGAGGTGTGGAACAACAGGCCACAATCAACAGCCTGATCAACCCTATGCGAAGGAGATGTGATGCTCAGCATGGGGCAAATGGTGGTCACACCAGATACTGACTGATTTTCTGATCCACGCCCCTACCTTTTTTTAAGGTATCTGTGACCATCATATGAAATCCATGTAATCGCTACCAGTAAAGGGTCTGAATACTTATGTAAATATGATATTTCAGTTTATTTTATAAATGAGCAAACGGGATATTGTGTGTAGATTGATGAGGAATTTAAAAACAAATCAATTTTAGAATAAGGCTGTAACCTAACAAAATGTGGAAAAAGTAAAGGGGTCTGAATACGTTCCGAAGGCATTGTAAATGCTGTAGTATTACTATCATTATATACTATAGTATTTACTGTAGTGTTTTTATACTAATTGACTATAGTATAAATGCAGTAGTATTGCTATAGTTAAATGATTATGGTGTATACTATAGGCTTTGGCGGTATCCAGATTGTCATACCGACCTTATGCCATCCCGGGATATTCTGTAATAGTGGCACTGAACAAAAGGGGTGCTATTTTCAAACCCCATTCAGCCTCTGTAATCCAAAGGTTACCAATGCTGATTTTACAAAAAGCTGACCACTAAGCTAGATAACCAGCCAGAAATGTCTACCTGCTGACTTACAGCTGCACTAGTTCAGACAGCATTCCTGTGTATATTAAGACACCACGGAGTCAGTGCAAGATATGGCTCAGAAAACGTACCTCAATCCAGGGATGAGAAATGGTTGTACTCTGAATGGTCCCATTATCCCAACTGTTACACCGTGAGGATAATGGGACAATTCGGAGTACCTCACATTTCTCATCCCTGGATTGAGGTACATTTTAATCTACACAGGTCTGCTGGCTACTAGAGAACTAGCTACTAAATTAGCAAACCAAATGCACAACTACAGAGTATTGAGCACATTTTAGACAGTTAACTTAATAGTTAGAAGATATCTAGCTGTCAAACATTTAGTGATGAATTCCATACTGTAACTAGATCACCCGGTATGTGCTGCGCAACAGTGAGTGACTCACAAGGTACCGGTCTTTTGTGTGCTTGTAGACAAACACCATGTGATTAGGGACTACCGACTACCGTTAAAAATAACGTGACAGGTGAAATGAAGAACGCAATCTTCTTTATCTCCTAACATATTGCACAAGTTGACTGCAGGTACTTTACTTAAAAAGTAGCTACAAATATTCAAAGTATTTAAAAAATGTATGAAATAGTTTCATTGATATTGACAGTATTGAAAAAGCATCCCGTGGCTATTTCCAAATACCCCAGTATACAGTATACTACCCAAGCCTAAAATACTATAATCTTTACTATAGTATTTTTGTTTTATTATCTTTGACATAGAATTGGCTGCTTTCACTTTTCTCCTACTAAAACACTTACATAACCAGTAGGTAGAAATTCTATAGTAACTACAACACATGATTAAGGTATACTACAGTGTGTAGTATAGTATTCTACAGTACACTACAGATTTCTATAGTAAGCACTACACGATCGAGGGGAATAGTAGTGTGTAGTATAGTATTCAGCAGTAAGGATTAATATTTTCAAGACAAGTTTCAATACCCTCGAATAATTAATATTTATCCCAAAAGTTCTGCACCGCACCGGTACCTGCCCATTTAAAGAGTTTAAAGCCAAGATATGGTCACTATGCCAGGGTTCTCCCCAAATAAGAGAGTAAAGATTTCAGAGAAAATTAAATATATTTAGTCATTATAGAGTCTGTCTTTGATCTTTGATCGCCAATGACATTGTTGTGAATTGTGAAACAGGCCATTCATAAATTCTGAGCCTTATGTTCCCTCAATTAATTCAGCAAATGTCAGGTCGCACAGAGCGCACCCAAAGCATTGAGATGTATAATCAAACAAACTTTAATGGCAGTCAAACAAAAGTAAAGTGACTAAAGTGGCTAATCTTGCTAGATAACCTTCAACGAATGATAGAGTATCTCCTATATTTGGCAAAAATGGAGTTGATGATTATACAGACAGCAGATCAGCTCATGAATAATAGGGAGATGAAGAGTGGACATAGTTTAAATATCAAAGTATCTTAACAAAGAACACCCGTTTTCAAAATATCCATATTGTTAGTTGAGCATACTATGGGCAGAAAGTCTGAGACAGAGCACAGAAGCACAGAAGCAGGGGAAATGTGATAGCGGTAGTTTGACATGCATAGACCAGAGACATGCTTTGATAATGCAACCTATGGATTACAGAATAAAGTTAGGAATTTTCATGCAAGACAGGAGTCAGGATTTTGGATAAGAAAATAGCCTAGGCATTCGTACAGGAGAAGATATAATTTTCCCTCATGCCTACCCACAGACTTCATGTCTGTGACTAAATTGTGCATAGGCCTATCAAATTTGTGAATGTCTGAAGAGTCACAATGACAGCTGTAGGAGTTTCCTGTAGGGTTCGTTAACTGCATTCGGGTCATGTGTGCAGTTCAGTAGTGGCAATTATGCGTTTACTTTGAATTTATGGCAACTTTGTGTGAAGTAAATACGCTAGACTAAAGGCTACCATGCGGCAACCTGTTTGGATAATATGCTATTAAATATTTTGCTGCACATGTTGTGTATTTTGTGGAATTGTATTAGTGCCGACATTGGGAATTTTTTTTGTAATTTTTCAGGTCTTGTCATTTAATATTTTCGGGAAATGTGTGTTCCTGGGTCAGTTAAGGGATCTCGGTTACCCATGTTAATCCCTATCCTACAGTTTACTACAGAATTCTACAGTAAACGGTAGTATAACTAATATTATTACAACAAAGTCAGTGTTATCGATTCCATGTACCAGTAACAAGGGGCACATAGGAACAGTATAGGTGGAAAAACTTTGAGTGAGAGCCAGGGAAGGCAAGGCTGGGTCATCTTGGTACCTTGTTAGAAGTCGGAGACGGGGTCATTTGGATGTCACTCTGGCGGCTCCAGTGGTACCTCAGTGGTTGGACCTGCTCCCCGTTACGAGCATCCACTCGCTCTGTGGCCGGGGTCCTGGGAGACAGCACACACTCACACATTAACAAAGTTCATACCACAATTTCAATAATGGTGGTGCTAAAGCGTTACAAATAGTAAGCTGAGAACTGCCATAAGAGATAAGAATGATGTTTCTCTAGAACACTGGTCGAACCCTCAAAGAATGGGTGTTTGGTTACAATACGCTGGTATACATGATATTACAACCTAGGGGAATAATCTGGTTCTGAAGAGTCAGAGGTCATTGCAGTGTTACAGTATTAGTAGAAATGAGGTTGACAGAAGTAACGCTCAAAATAAGCTTATAGAACTGAGACTCAAGAATGGTCACCATCACTATCCTCGAAACCGGCTCTAAAGGAGTCTTATATAAAACATTGAAGAAATGGGGAACTGGGGTGAGTTTTCCAAAGTCTTCGTAGCATTTAGTTTGTCGTTATATCCTACTTAAAGTGCATCGCTAGTATCGGAGCTGTTTAGTCAAAAAACACCTGTTGAACTAAAACTGATCAATCAAATTGAGTCACTCTCTTTAGATTATAGTGAGTTATTTTAATATGGACCAAAGTTCAGATATTTTTGCAAACTAGAGAGACTCTTGGGTGTTATATGGATCACTACGTATTAACGTTGCACTTCAGTAACAATTCGTCATAAAGACAACAGCCCAGAACTAATTCCATGGCTTTATTCTACCCTTAACATTTAGTACCTTTTAGCCTGTTCCGCATCAAACACCAAGCCCCACTTCTCACTATGGGCCACACTGACCCCATTGAATCATGGGTAGGGAAAAACACAGTTAACTCTGACCTTCATTGAGTGATAAAGTGCAAGATAAACCTTGTGCATGTCCAATTCAAACTTGCACATACTCTAGCTGGATATAGCCCCTTTCATTCCATTATAACTATTAAAGAAACACTATGGCCGTAATTCTGTCCATACTGATAGCGGATGTCTGCACTGCGCAAACATATACATACTATATAACCACTGTAACTAATATGTGAACACATAGCTGGTGTCCCCTGGGTCAGGGCTCTCACCGGCTCTGTTGGCGTCCGGTGCCCTTGTGGAAGAGGCTGGTAGTGCCCAGACAGGGTAGGTTGCGGTGACACCGGGGGAAACGCAGGGCGAGGAAGAGGAGAACCACTGGCAGGACGAAGAGGAAGATGACCAGCAAGGCCACACGTGCCGGGTCAGATCCTGGAGATACAGAAAATATTGTGTTCTTGGTTATCATGGCAGACATAGAATTAAAGCTGGGTGCAGGTTACTTATTTCATCCTAGTTTTATTGATACGGTGTTCCAATTTCTCCAGGATTTGATTAAGATAAGGAGTGTTTTCACTATATATTTTACCTCTTGGTGATGTCATTCGGAAACAATGTTAACATTCACTGCTATGCGGATGACACACATTTCGATGAAACATGGTGAAGCCCCAAAATTGCCCTCAATGGAAGCCTGTGTTTCAGACATAAGGAAGTGGATGGCTGGACTCGGACAAAACAGAGATGCTTGTTCTAGGTCCCAAGAAACAAAGAGATATTCTGTTGAACCTGACAATTAATCTTGATGGATGTACGGTCGTCTCAAATAATACTGTGAAGGACCTCGGCGTTACTCTGGACCCTGATCTCTCTTTTGAAGAACATATCAAGACTGTTTCAAGGACAGCTTTTTTCCCATCTACGTAACATTGCAAAAATCAGAAACTTTCTGACCAAAAATGATGCAGAAAAATGTATCCATGTTTTTGTCACTTCTAGGTTAGACTACTGCAATGCTCTACTTTCTGGCTACCCAGATAAAGCACTCAATAAACTTCAGTAAGTGCTAAACACGGCTGCTAGAATCTTGACTAGAACCAAAAGATTGGATCATATTATTCCAGTGCTAGCCTCTCTACACTGGCTTCCTGTTAAGGCAAGGGCTGATTTCAAGGTTTTACTGCTAACCTACAAAGCATTACAAGGGCTTGCTCCTACCTATCTTTCCGAATTTGGTCCTGCCGTACATACCTACACGTACGCTATGGTCACAAGATGCAGGCCTCCTAACTGTCCCTAGAATTTCTAAGCAAACAGCTGGAGGCAGGGCTTTCTCCTACCTATCTTTCCGAATTTGGTCCTGCCGTATATACCTACACGTACACTACGGCCACAAGACGCAGGTCTTCTAATTGTCCCTATAATTTCTAAGCAAACAGCTGGAGGCAGGGCTTTCTCCTATAGGGCTCCATTTTTATGGAATGGTCTGCCTACCCATGTGAGAGATGCAGACTTGGTCTCAACCTTTAAGTCTTTATTGAAGACTCATCTCTTCAGTAGGTGCTATGATTGAGTGTAGTCTGGCCCAGGAGTGTGAAGGTGAACGGAAAGGCACTGGAGCAACGAACCACCCTAGCCGGTTCCCTCCACTGGGATTCTCTGCCTCTCACCCTAATACAGGGGCTGAGTCACTGGCTTACTGGTGCTCTTCCATGCCGTCCCTAGGAGGGGTGTGTCACTTGAGTGGGTTGAGTCACTGACGTGATCTTACTGTCGGGGTTGGCGCCCCCCTTGGGTTGTGCCGTGGCGGAGATCTTTGTAGGCTACACTCGGCCTTGTCTCAGGAAGGTAAGTTGGTGGTTGAAGATATCCCTCTAGTGGTGTGGGGACTGTGCTTTGGCAAAGTGGGTGGGGTTATATCCTGTCTGTTTGGCCCTGTCCGGGTGTATCGTCAGATGGGGCCACAGTGTCTCCCAACCCCTCCCGTCTCAGCCTCCAGTACTTATGCTGCAGTAGTTTGTCTCGGGGAGCTAGGATCAGTCTGTTATCTGGAGTATTTCTCCTGTCTTATCCAGTGCCCTGTGTGAATTTAAGTATGCTCACACACACACACACACACACACACACACACACACACACACACACACACACACACACACACACACACACACACACACACACACACACACACACACACACACACACACACACACACACACACACACACACACACACACACACACACACACACACACACACACAGGACCTGAGCCCTAGGACCATGCCTCAGGACTACCTGGCCTGATGTCTCCTTGCTGTCCCCAGTCCACCTCGCCGTGCTGCTGCTCCAGTTTCAACTGTTCCGCCTGCAGCTATGGAACACAGACCTGTTCACCGGACGTGCTACCTGTCCCAGACCTGCGGTTTTCAATTCTCTAGAGACAGCAGGAACGGTAGAGATACTCTCAATGATCGGCTATGAAAAGCCAACTGACATGTACTCCTGAGGTGCAGACCTGTTGCACCCTCAACAACCACTATGATTATTATTATTTGACCCTGCTGGTCATCTATGAACATTTGAACATATTGGCTATATTCTGTTATAATCTCCACCTGACACAGCCAGAAGAGGACTGGCCACCCCTCATAGCCTGGTTCCTCTCTAGGTTTCTTCCTAGGTTCTGGCCTTTCTAGGGAGTTTGTGCTAGCCACCATGCTTCTACACCTGCATTGCTTGCTGTTTGGTGTTTTAGGCTGTGTTTCTGTGCAGCACTTGATGTAAGAAGGGCTTTATAAATACATTTGATTTGAGTGTATATCTATGAGTGCAGTCAAGTTGTGCATTAACAGAGGAATGGTGAGGTACCTCTAGGTGCTCTTGCAGGGCCACTGTCCACACTGCCTCCATGGCCCGTGGACCTACAGTCTGGAGGAGCCCAACCCACGTCACAGTGGCAGTTCTTATTGCTGTTGCACACCTGGCAATGTCAGAGAGAGGATATTGAGCCATATTATTCATTTAACATCAACAGTATGAGCCAGTCCATTGTGAGCGATACAATATAACTCCTATAAGGGGAGACAGGCAGCCGGTTTGCTCACCCCGTGTCCGTTGCATTTGCTCTGACAATCGTCAACGGCGAACAAAGACACATCCTGACACCGCTGGTTCCAACAGGCCTGGACCACAACATGGTCAGTAAAACCAATCATCATTTTAGATATTTACGTAAACTCAGATAACAACACAGAAAACCTCTCCTATTCCAAAAGGTCAAATGACCCATTCCACAAAAACAGAAGTATCTTGCATTGTATTTCTATAGTTGAGGAAATGCCCACCTTGCCAAGACCACACGCGGTGCCCTGTGCCACCATGGCAGGGTCGGAGACGTCATCGCCAAGGTGGAAGTAGGTTCCCCGGCAGACAAAGTCGCTATAGTTAAATTTTACTTTGGTGGTCAGGATCTCAGCGCTGGTGCCTAGCAACGGACGGTCGTTGCCTCCCTGGCACTGGAGCCTCCCACAATGCACATCTCTGAAAAGTCAGACAGTCAGAGCAACAGTTCTATATATAGAAGTGTTCATTAGGCATCAAATTGAAGAATAAGAACTGAAACAAGGCAGGACTACATTAACTTGTCCAATAAAATATGCTCATTTTGTTGTCTGTTGCAAAACAATTTGCTACGATGTGCCCTAATGAACATGGAACCTACTTGCTAGGGCAGGGGATGTAGGTTCCGTTTGGCATCTGGCCACAGTTGCCGTATTTGTTGCCCTGTTTGTTGACGGAGGAAAAGCAGACAGACGGAGCCCTTGTGGAATCTGAAAAGAAAAGGAAGTTTAAACAATCATAATTGTCTCAAAAATCATACAGTAAAAGTGTCTGAACAACACTGCCTCCTGAGTTTATGAGCCAATCTCAATTCTCCAACACATAACTCGCCAAAACAGTTTCTTCAATCACTAGTAGTGACATTATATATACAGTTGAAGCTGGAAGTATACACACACCTTTGTCAAATACATTTAAACTCAGTTTATCACAATTCCTGACGTTTAATCCTAATAGAAATTCCCTGTCTTAGGTCAGTTAGGATCACCACTTTATTTTAAGAATGTGAAATGTCAGAATAAAAGTAGAGAGAATGATTTATTTCAGCTTTTATTTCTTTCATCACATTCCCAGTGGGTCAGAAGTTTACATGCACTCAATTAGTATTTGGTAGCATTGCCTTGAAATTGTTAAACCTGGGTCAAATGTTTTCGGGTAGCCTTCCACATGCTTCCCACAATAAGTTTCCCACAAAGTTCCGGTTCCGGTTGGAGCGAGTGGTCGCATCTGCACGTCGCTCCAACGGGTAGTATAACTTTTTCATTATATCTCATTATATCACAACGGTTTGATTTGTCTTATCTTAGCAATTTCTTCTCAGCTAGCTACATAGCCGTCTTTGTATCAAAAGATAATTGCGTAATTATCGTATTTCGCCGTCCTAACGTAGTCTTCACTAGTCTTCACTAGCCAGCTAGCTAACGTCCACTGATTAGCTGCACTGGAGAAACTGTTACACTCAACTGAACGACTTGATTAGTTTAGTGTCAGCTAGCTACATAGCTGTCTTTGCTGTCTTCGTATCATCGTATCATCGTATCCAAGATAATTGTGTTGTTTAGGTTTAGAGTGTGTAGTCTTAGAGTGATTATCTTAATTTACCGAGGTTAGCTAGCCAGCTATTTGTCGTCCTTAACGTAGGTGACTCTGCTAGCTAGCCAACAGCTAGCCAACGCTAGCCAACGTCTTCTGTATAGAACTCAACTACCCGGTCGCATTCACAGGTTGTATCACATTTTCACTTCATTTTCATTACAGTACAACGGTTTGATTTGTTTGATCGTAGCTAGCTACTTAGCTAGCTACATAGCCGTCTTTGTATCAAAGATAATTGTGTAGTCTAGAGCGATTTTCTAGGTTCGCTAGCCATCTATTGTCGTTCTTTTAACGCAACGTAACGTAAACAACACTGCTAGCTAGCCTGCTAGCCCCGAATTTCAACACTGCAGAAACTATTACACTCAACGGAACGACTTGATTAGTGTAGTGTCAACAACGCACCCACTGCCAGCTGGCCTACTTCAGCAGTACTGTATCATTTTAATCATTTTAGTCAATAAGATTCTTGCTACGTAGCTTAACTTTCTGAACATTCGAGACGTGTAGTCCACTTGTCATTCCAATCTCCTTTGCATTAGCGTAGCCTCTTCTGTAGCCTGTCAACTATGTGTCGGTTTATCCCTGTTCTCTCCTCTCTGCACAGACCATACAAACGCTCCTCACCGCGTGGCCGCGGCCACCCTACTCTGGTGGTCCCAGCGCGCACGACCCACGTGGAGTTCCAGGTCTCCGGTAGCCTCTGGAACTGCCAATCTGCGGTCAACAAGGCAGAGTTCATCTCAGCCCATGCCTCCCTCCAGTCCCTCGACTTCTTGGCCCTGACGGAAACATGGATCACCACAGACAACACTGCTACTCCTACTGCTCTCTCTTCGTCCGCCCACGTGTTCTCGCACACCCCGAGAGCGTCTGGTCAGCGGGGTGGTGGCACCGGGATCCTCATCTCTCCCAAGTGGTCATTCTCTCTTTCTCCCCTTACCCATCTGTCTATCGCCTCCTTTGAATTCCATGCTGTCACAGTCACTAGCCCTTTCAAGCTTAACATCCTTATCATTTATCGCCCTCCAGGTTCCCTCGGAGAGTTCATCAATGAGCTTGATGCCTTGATAAGCTCCTTTCCTGAGGACGGCTCACCTCTCACAGTTCTGGGCGACTTTAACCTCCCCACGTCTACCTTTGACTCTTTCCTCTCTGCCTCCTTCTTTCCACTCCTCTCCTCTTTTGACCTCACCCTCTCACCTTCCCCCTACTCACAAGGCAGGCAATACGCTCGACCTCATCTTTACTAGATGCTGTTCTTCCACTAACCTCATTGCAACTCCTCCAAGTCTCCGACCACTGCCTTGTATCCTTTTCCCTCTCGCTCTCATCCAACACCTCCCACACTGCCCCTACTCGGATGGTATCGCCCGTCCCAACCTTCGCTCTCTCTCCCCCGCTACTCTCTCCTCTTCCATCCTATCATCTCTTCCCTCCGCTCAAACCTTCTCCCACCTATCTCCTGATTCTGCCTCCTCAACCCTCCTCTCCTCCCTCTCTGCATCCCTTGACTCTCTATGTCCCCTATCCTCCAGGCCGGCTCGGTCCTCCCCTCCCGCTCCGTGGCTCGATGACTCATTGCGAGCTCACAGAACAGGGCTCCGGGCAGCCGAGCGGAAATGGAGGAAAACCGCCTCCCTGCGGACCTGGCATCCTTTCACTCCCTCCTCTCTACATTTTCCTCCTCTGTCTCTGCTGCTAAAGCCACTTTCTACCACGCTAAATTCCAAGCTTCTGCCTCTAACCCTAGGAAGCTCTTTGCCACCTTCTCCTCCCTCCTGAATCCTCGCGCCCCCTCCCCCCCCTCCTCCCTCTCTGCAGATGACTTCGTCAACCATTTTGAAAAGAAGGTCGACGACATCCGATCCTCGTTTGCTAAGTCAAACGACACCGCTGGTTCTGCTCACACTGCCCTACCCTATGCTCTGACCTCTTTCTCCCCTCTCTCTCCAGATGAAATCTCGCGTCTTGTGACGGCCGGCCGCCCAACAACCTGCCCGCTTGACCCTATCCCCTCCTCTCTTCTCCAGACCATTTCCGGAGACCTTCTCCCTTACCTCACCTCGCTCATCAACTCATCCCTGACCGTTGGCTACGTCCCTTCCGTCTTCAAGAGAGCGAGAGTTGCACCCCTTCTGAAAAAACCTACACTCGATCCCTCCGATGTCAACAATTACAGACCAGTATCCCTTCTTTCTTTTCTCTCCAAAACTCTTGAACGTGCCGTCCTTGGCCAGCTCTCCCGCTATCTCTCTCTGAATGACCTTCTTGATCCAAATCAGTCAGGTTTCAAGACTAGTCATTCAACTGAGACTGCTCTCCTCTGTATCACGGAGGCGCTCCGCACTGCTAAAGCTAACTCTCTCTCCTCTGCTCTCATCCTTCTAGATCTATCGGCTGCCTTCGATACTGTGAACCATCAGATCCTCCTCTCCACCCTCTCCGAGTTGGGCATCTCCGGCGCGGCCCACGCTTGGATTGCGTCCTACCTGACAGGTCGCTCCTACCAGGTGGCGTGGCGAGAATCTGTCTCCTCACCACGCGCTCTCACCACTGGTGTCCCCCAGGGCTCTGTTCTTGGCCCTCTCCTATTCTCGCTATACACCAAGTCACTTGGCTCTGTCATAACCTCACATGGTCTCTCTTATCATTGCTATGCAGACGACACACAATTAATCTTCTCCTTTCCCCCTTCTGATGACCAGGTGGCGAATCGCATCTCTGCATGTCTGGCAGACATATCAGTGTGGATGACGGATCACCACCTCAAGCTGAACCTCGGCAAGACGGAGCTGCTCTTCCTCCCGGGAAGGACTGCCCGTTCCATGATCTCGCCATCACGGTTGACAACTCCACTGTGTCCTCCTCCCAGAGCGCCAAGAACCTTGGTGTGATCCTGGACAACACCCTGTCGTTCTCAACTAACATCAAGGCGGTGGCCCGTTCCTGTAGGTTCATGCTCTACAACATCCGCAGAGTACGACCCTGCCTCACACAGGAAGCGGCGCAGGTCCTAATCCAGGCACTTGTCATCTCCCGTCTGGATTACTTCGCTGTTGGCTGGGCTCCCTGCCTGTGCCATTAAACCCCTTCAACTCATCCAGAACGCCGCAGCCCGTCTGGTGTTCAACCTTCCCAAGTTCTCTCACGTCACCCCGCTCCTCCGTTCTCTCCACTGGCTTCCAGTTGAAGCTCGCATCCGCTACAAGACCATGGTGCTTGCCTACGGAGCTGTGAGGGGAACGGCACCTCAGTACCTCCAGGCTCTGATCAGGCCCTACACCCAAACAAGGGCACTGCGTTCATCCACCTCTGGCCTGCTCGCCTCCCTACCACTGAGGAAGTACAGCTCCCGCTCAGCCCAGTCAAAACTGTTCGCTGCCCTGGCCCCCCAATGGTGGAACAAACTCCCTCACGACGCCAGGACAGCGGAGTCAATCACCACCTTCCGGAGACACCTGAAACCCCACCTCTTTAAGGAATACCTAGGATAGGTTAAGTAATCCCTCTCACCCCACCCCCCCCCTAAGTTTTAGATGCACTATTGTTAAGTGACTGTCCCACTGGATGTCATAAGGTGAATGCACCAATTTGTAAGTCGCTCTGGATAAGAGCGTCTGCTAAATGACTTAAATGTAATGTAAATGTAAGTTAGTTAGGAGGAATGGGACAAAATGCACCCGACAGAGCTAGTGTAACCGAGTCAGGTTTGTAGGCCTCCTTGCTCACACATGCTTTTTCAGTTCTGCCCCCAAATGTTCTATAGGATTGAGGTCAGAGCTTTGTGATGGCCACTCCAATACCTTGACTTTGCTGTCCTTTAGCCATTTTGCCACAACTTTGGAAGTATGATTAGGGTCATTGTCCATTTGGAAGACCCATTTGTAACCAAGCATTAACTTCCTGACAGATGTCTTGAGATGTTGCTTCAATATATCCACATCATTTTCCTCTTCATGATGCCATCTATTTTATGAAGTGCACCAGTCCCTCCTGCAGGAAAGCACCCCCACAACACGATGCTGCCACCTCCGTGCTTCACAGTTGGGATGGTGTTCTTCGGCTTGCAAGCCTCCCACTTTTTCTTCCAAACATAACGATGGCCATTATTGCCAAACAGTTATATTTTTCTTTCATCAGACCAGAGGACATTTTCCCAAAAAGTATGATCTTTACCCTCATATGCAGTTGCAAACCGTAGTCTGGCTATTTTATGGCAGTTTTGGTGCAGTGACATCTTCTTTGCTGAGCGGCCTTTCAGGTTATGTCGATATAGGACTCGTTTTACTGTGGATACAGATACGTTTGTACCTGTGTCCTCCAGTATCTTCACAAGGTCCTTCACTGTTGTTCTGGGATTGATTTGCACTTTTCGCATCAAAGTACATTCATCTCTAGGAGACAGAACGCGTCTCCTTCCTAAGCGGGATGACGGCTGCATGGTCCCATGGTGTTTATACTTGCGTACTATTGTTTGTACAGATGAACGTGGTACCTTCAGGCATTTGGAAATTGCTCCCAAGGATGAACCAGACTTGTTGAGGTCTACAAATTTTTTTCTGAGGTCTTGCTGATTTCTTTGGATTTTCAAGCAAAGATGTCATGATGTCAAGCAAAGAGGCACTGAGTTTGAAGGTAGGCCTTTAAATACATCCACACCTCCAATTGACTCAAATTATGTAAATTAGCATATCAGAAGCTTCTAAAGCCATCATGGAATTTTCTGGAATTTTCCAAGCTGGTTAAAGGCACAGTCCCCTGAGTGTATGTACACTTCAGACCCACTGGAATTGTGATACAGTGAATTATAAGTGAAATCATCTGTTTGTAAACAATTGTTGAAAAAATTACTTGTGTCATGCACAAAGTAGATGTCCAAACCGACTTGCTAAAACTATAGTTTGTTAACAAGAAATGTGTGGAGTGGTTGAAAAAACAAGTTTTAATGACTCCAACCTAAGTGTATGTAAACTTCCGACTTCAAATGTAGGAATCCTTTGTCCAGGGAAGTATTCTCTGTTGCTTTTAAAAAGGTTCCAGTTCCGCTGACCAGTCAGTCCAGAACTCTGGGGTTCAGATCTCGAGGTTCTACAGTACTTGGTCAAAGTACTGAAACAAGTCCAAATAACTAGCCACTACCTTCCCACAGTGGTATCAATCAAAATGGTTATTGGGTCCAGAACATTTCACCAATAGTGTAACTCACTAGGTCCCCACAACATCTGGCACTGTGTGTTGAAGCTGGCGCAGACACCGCTGTAGCAGTAGGAGGAGCCTTCCTCGCAGGGCTCGCCGTTCTGCAGGAACACGTTGGGGGGGCAGTAGGGAGAGGCACCGGTGCAGTGCTCTGGGAGGTCACACTCCCCCAGGGGCTGCCGACACATCCATCCACCTGTACGCAGCTGGTTAGATGGAGAAAATAGACAGCAAATCAGTAAAGGAGTTTATGATTTGGACCTTTGTTCAGTTTCTTGTGACAGATCATGTAACAGTTTAGTTTATTAGGATTATTGCACATGCAGCAGCTACTCTTCCTGGTGTCCACATAAAACATACAAATACATGACAAAATACAGAACAGTACTAGACAAGAACATAAACATCTGAGTTATAACATATAGAATTATAGTTATAATAAATATGATACTAACAACCTGAGCTGATTTTAAATGTAGGTGTTCAGTAGTGTGTTCAGTGATGAGGTTGAATGAGTGTGTGAGTGAGTGTATCAGTAAGGGTCCAGTGAAGGACACAGAGGCAGAGGCTTGCCCACCTTGCAGTTGTCACAACAGATGCCATCAGAGGAACACTGGGCCCCTGGAACCAGTTTACAGGTGGTGGCGTTGCAGCAAGGATCGTTACACTCCTGGACATCCAGAGAGACAGACACTTAATATTTCATCCTAAACCCTAAAGTTAGGGCTCTTCAACCTTTTCCTTTCCACGGACCCCCTCCCAGGCAAACTGCGACCCATGGACCCCCATCATACGTTAGTAATATAAACATTGAAATAACAAAATAAAATGTGTAATTTATACATGTATATATATTTTCGCGGGCCCCCTGATTGAATACCCCTGACCTAAATCATAAAGTCTGTTCATTGAATTATCATCTATGGTGGCAGGTTGGTGTTCATTGTGATGAATCTTGTCCTGGAGGCAGCTCTGCAGGGTGGTCAGTAGCAGGCACATCCACAAAGTCATAAAATCAGATTTTAAACCTAAACCTAACCCGTACCTTAACCCTGACCACACTGCTAACCTCACGCTGAACCTTAAATTAAGACCAAAAAGCACATTTTTGTTTTCATACATTTTGTATGATTTAGCCAAATTGGACTTAACAGCTGGCCCATCTAGAGGAAACCGCTCAGTGCTGCCTCCAGGGCAAGAGTCATCAAAATAAATGTCAACCTGCATCTATGGTGAGCTATGCTGTCCTCCCTAAAAATATCAAATTTACTGTCCAACATACATCCAGCAGGCCGCAGTCACACTCCTCTCCCTTCTCCACGTAGAGGTTTCCACAGCGTGGCCCCCCCAGCAGTTTCTCAGGCTGGGGCACGTTGAAGAGGCACATCCCCCCACCGTGGAGCAGGCTGAGGGACAGGTCTCTGGCACTGCAGCTGCTGAACAGCTGGCCTGGCATGAACCTGGGTCAGAGGGGCAAAGAGAGCAAGACATTTAGTGGATGCTCTCATCCAGAGCTTCTTACAAGTGCATTAAAATGAACATAATACTTGGCAACTGAGCTGCACATAACTGACCCTTTCTGTTTTGCATCATTGACTTAGCGTGGCTTGGTGACTTTGCGTGGCCTAATGCACGTCAAACGTAGCCCACCATAGCCCCATAGCACCTCACCCAGTAGATGGCTCCATGATGCAGCCTCCCAGGCGTGGCTCGTTCTGACACTGGCAGCGCCGTTCGGCCGTGTCATGATTCATGCCCAAATTGTGCCCGAGCTCATGAGCAATGGTGGACGCCACCCCCAGTACACTGACCAGGTGATCCTGCACACAGAGAGGGAGAGGGAGACACACAGTCAGTCAACTACCAGACTCATACTATCATTGTGGGGCAGTTGCCCCTCTACTCCACTGATAAACCTAACTGAGGCTAACTAACTCACCACATTGACCCCTCCTGACCGGTCCTTGGAGCACATGGAAGACTGAGATGCCATTCCCACTGTAGTTCCATCAAATGACTCCCCCCTGGAACAGATCAAACACATACAGTTATAGTTAGTCTATTTTCACAAAGAGGCCATCCACTGGTATATTCATGCATTTGGGATGGATCTGCTTCCATAATGTACAGGTGTGAGAAAGGCACGATAACCTTCAACCAAGTCCATTTGACTACTCACATAATGAGCTGAGCATTGTCGTGGCGCAGGCGGGGCAGCAGCTCTCTGGTGCGCCACTCCAGGAAGCGGTTGAGGGTGTCTGAGGGACTCTTGTCAACCCGGATCTTATCCTGGTCACTCCAGATCTCCAGCCCAGTTAGAGCCACACGCACACTCAGCGGCCGGTAGAACTAGAGAGGGGTAGAGGAGAACCACCATGACAAACCAATGAAAATATAATACAAATATACATCGGCCAGTATATTAGGTACACCCACCTAGTACCGGGTCAGGTCTCCCTTTGGCCCCAGAACAGCTGGAATTCTTTGGGGAATGGAAACATTTCTCAATTGGTATCAAGGGATCTAATGTGTGCCAGGAAAACGTTTCCCACACCATTACACCACTGCCACCAGCCTGTACCGTTAATGGATTCATGCTGCCTACGCCAAATACTGACTCTGCCATCAGCATGACACAACAGGCAATGTTTTTCCACTCCTCAATTGTCCAGTGTTGGTGATAGTGTGCCCACTGGAGACTTCTTCTTGCTTTTGGCTGATAGGAGTGGAACCCGGTGTTGTCGTCTGCTGTAATAGCACATCCATAAAAAGGACTGACGAGTTGTGTGTGAGATGCCGTCCCGAGCCATTATTTGCCTGTTTGTGGCCTGCCTGTTTGCTTGCACGGTTCTTGTCCATCTCCTTTGACCGCTCATCGAGTTGTTTTCTCCCACAGGACTGCCGCTGACTGGATGTTTTATTGTTTGTCGCACTATTCTCTTTAAATCTTACACACTGTCGTGCGTGAAAAGCTGAGGAGGCCAGCCGTTTCTGAGATACTGGATCCAGCGCGCCTGGCACCGACAATCATGCCACGCTCGGGTCACTCGTTTTGCCCATTTTAACATTCAATCGAACAGTAACTGAATGCCTTGATGCCAGTCTGCCTGCTATATACAGCAAGCCACGTGACACACTGTCTGTAGGAGCGAACCATTTTCATGAACGGGATGCTGTACTTAATAAACTGGGTGTATATGGTTAATACTTAACCTCCAGCGATTTATTTTACTTTTGAAAAGCAATATCCCAAGTATAAATACAGTAAAGTACACCCCCCCCCCCCACTTGTGCCATGTCACGAATTAACTGGACCACTTATTGAGATGTGGCTTTTGTTTAGTAAATCAGGTGTTAAATGAGGTGAAAAGGAGCCCACTTTAATATTAGGTTACATACCCAGTCTACTTGGTTGGCCACATCCAGCATTCGATAGATGATAGTCTTGTTGATTTTCTGGTAGTTAAGGTACTGTAAAAAAGAACCGTTATTGATTAGGACAATAGAGACAGAACATGATGGGATTGGTCTAAATGTACTGGGTTCTCTTCAGAGTGCAGCTACGTCAGTGCCTTGCTTACACTAAGGGGCATTGTCGTACATTAGCCTTATCGTACATTACCTCTTCGTGATCAGCTACAAGCACAAGCTCTATGTACTTGGTCTCTGAGAGAATGTCCCTCTTACTCTGCAAAAAAAGCAAAGTGTAAACAAAAGACATTCGGGCCAATGTACAGTACAGTATGTTGTCGACAATTCAGGGAAGACAGTATGGTATTTTCAACAGTGGCGAAAACATTAGTAGTTCCAATTCCTAGATAAACATTTGATTGTGCTTCCAGCCCCTCTCACCCTGTGTGGGACTTGTGGTGGGATGTGGATGGGGGGTACAGGTGTATGGGACACCCCACAGCCCCCAACACTACCCCTCTCCAGAGGTCTGGTGGAGTAAAGCAGGTGCATCCCCTCCTCCTCCTTCTCTTCCTCCCCTCCACTCTCCTCTGCCCCCTCCTCATGGTCTTCCTCAGGCTGCAGCTCAAAGCTCAGGGTGGAGTTGATAGCCACCACACCCCTGAGGGAGAGGGGAATAAACAGGGACTCACTCAACAGGGAGTCAACAGCGGCAGAAAATGCAGTCCAAGTTCCAAGTAAATACAGTTACTTCAGGTGAGGACATGGTTCAAGGCTCTGCTAGCAACCAGATTACCTTTTCTACATAAACATGACCCTAAACCAAGTATATGGCCACACGGTCTTCCCACGTGAGTAAAGAGCTCTAAATAACTCCAACTCTAAATAAAGGTCAAGAGGACTTTCCATGGATTTCCGCCAAGTTCATTTGGATATCCCTAAAGTATCCAGGTCAGCGGAAGGGACCCCAGATTAAAACTGTCACTTTCTCAAATCGGGTGATTAGTACGCTTGAGGAGGTCAGAGTTCTTTCTGATGAATCTGAATTGGATTAAAGCCACCTCACGGTCGATCATTCCGCCCCACTCACATGACCATGACGCTCACATAACCATGACGTCGTTCGTACTGCAGGCAAAGATGAAGTGCCCTTAGTAAAGACTTCCCCTTTATAATAATAGGTTCACCATATAGTGCACCACAAAGGGAGTAACTCAGGAGGGTGATTAAGTGGGATAAGGCTGACCCCTGTTTATATTATTTTACTGGTTTTAAATGCATGAACCGTTACATAACAGATAATGAAATGCATATCCTAGCCTCCGTGCTTCTACACCTGCATTGCTTGCTGTTTGGGGTTTTAGGCTGGGTTTCTGTACAAGACTTTGAGATATCAGCTGATGTACGAAGGGCTATATAAATACATTTGATTTGATTTGCTTACGGTCATAAGGTAATGCGGGTAAACCTATTGAGCCGTTAGGCTCTATTTCTTCATGGAAAACCTAAAAGGCATGACTACATAGTATGAATTTGTATGATCTCACTTCCATGGACACCATTCTCAAATCAAGTAGTGACAGAGTGGAAATGATCCTAATTTTGACAGGCTGCATACCATCCTGTAGTTTTGACAGAGAGTTCAAGTTGATATTATTACCTGAGTCCAGAGCAGGTACTGAGAGCCACCCTGGACTGTGGGAAGCCCCTCACTGAGCCGTGGTAGTAGCAGTGAGTCTATGAGATCACAACCAGGGAGAGAGGAGTCAACATAATATAAGGACGGCATTATTATCCAAGCTCATATGAACTAACTTGCCGTTTTCATATCAACCCCTTTAACAATTCTACCTATAACAAATCAGAACATTTACAACACATTACTTACCACTGTGCTCTCCTCTAAAGAAACCCCAGTGCCATTAGGGAGGTAGTAGAAGACATTGGGGGGCTTGGGCAGGAGAGCGCTGCAGGTAGAGGACAGGGTTACTGTACATTCATTCAGACTAATTCCTCTGAAGATTTAACTGAAGTCCGAACGTTTTATTGTTGATGATAAATCCCTTTATGAAACTATGAAGTCTTAACTCAACGATGGCAAAGGTTGGGGCATTTCTGCATCACAACTCCCCATTCAGATAGCTAAAGCTTATGATTACATATATTTTATTCTTCTGATATTTTAAAATGGAGTATCTTTTGTTAGTGAGCTTACTGGTTTTTCTCCAGGTCCAAAAGATAGATGCTGCCTCCAATTTGAAGACCACACTGTAGCTTGTCTGGGTGACCGTTCTGTGAAAGGAAAAGAAACATACACCTGGTAATGTGTACTGTGATTTTGATCCTCATAAGTCAGTGGATAATTGAACTAACTGTAATACAAAAATTAGGTTGGACACTTCCCCCTAACAACTGTTGTGCTAAAGGGGAACAAGGACCTTGTGTGACCAAATTAACTCATTGTCCAACAAAATCTTTCCAGCAATTACATTGTTTGCTGTTGTTGTTGTTGTAATCACTCAATGTTTCAACACGGTGTACTCATGATTAGCACGTGATGAGTGTCTTAATGAGCGAATGCCGCCAAGAGCAGCTTGAAGTGGCAAACGGGGCAAAGGGACAATCTCCTTAGTGAAACAGCAGTAATATCCAGTACCACCATGTGGTCTTTCTTATTAACCCTGCAAAGTTTAAAGGATTGAGGCTTAGGAAGTCCTGCATAGTTCATAAAGAGCATTTTATGTACACAATGACCTATATCCTTTAGAGGCTGATGGACAACATTTCAGATGTAGTAGACAGCTATGGAGCGCTCATCCTTTCTCCGCACTAAAGTTCCATTATTACGCAACGCTCAAATTGGATAATACTATATACTTTGAATCCCTTCAGCCAATCAATACTCATCCCATCAAACCAGTCAGCAGACATGAAATGAGATGGTGCGATTAAAGTTATACTTTGTCTATGGCTGCAGGCGCCCCTGAGCACTACCTGTCAACGCTTACACCTGCATGCTCTCTAAAAATAAACCCAGTCTCTAAATGCGTGCTGCACCCAGTCTTTGATTGGCACCTAAGCACAATACTGGAGCCCAAATGAGCTGAATCAGACTGTCAGCCAGGGTTACCCCTCATAGGCACTAAGGACCAGGCTATAAATGGACTTCATTTGCCTGCTGCACATTTCTCTCACCAAATGCAGAGACAGCGGTGGGTAAACGACATCCTCTCCCTCTTTTCATGTCCATTTCCCCATGCGCTTCCATCTCATTACAGTCATTCCCCCCCAGCGGGAACTAACACCGTCTCTCTTCCTGCCATTCAGTCATTTTCTAGTGCATTTAACGGCTCCACCTATGAAGACAGGGAGTAAGTGAAACCCTTCCTGTTGGCGCTTCCCTCCATCCCCACCGCAGAGTGCTGCTTCCTCGCTTTCTCCTCTCCAGCTAACTGACAGGAATTGGCAGGGGATCAGGCTTGGGAATGGGATGGGAGTACAGGCAGTAAGGTAATGGTGGTGACAGTATGGCAGAGAGGTCTGTTCAGTTCCAAGTAGCGGTTAGTGACTATGAGGAACCAGAGAGTCTAAATCGTCTGTGGACCGGCAAAAACCATGCTGGATAATGTCATTGCCGGGTACCCAAGTCCAAGAACAACTTACACCCAATTCACTCAGAAGTATTCTACTGTCCACAGTCCCAGAAATATTGTAACATCATCATGGTTCATATGACACATACAACTGTGTCCCTGTACCATAGGCTCTAAGAGGCTATTAGTAATAACATAACTATTCACACTGGAACCCAGTCATTGGATATGTACGAAATATAACTGCTTCCACATCCAAGAATATCATAATCTAAGAAGAATCCCAGAAGTAGATGATGATAATTGAGGGGGATTTCTGATAGAGGAAATTATGGTTGAAATGATTAATTATGTATACATTATTGATTAGAACCATTTATTCTAATACTATTATGTTATGGTATGAACTGTTACTGAAAATGTAAGCAGAACGAATTAATTGTCTGTGCCTCTTGGGTAGTTTAAGGGGGAAGGATGATATAGCTTTTCAGACAAGATAAGGATGTTTGGGTTATGTTCCATTAGGGGAGAAAAAGTATATCTTTTAGACAGTTTGGAATGTAGTTTTATGGGGGGAGTAGGAGAAGAGTTTCAGACCTAAAAACAATGGGCTCGTGTGAGAATCGGAGAGAGGGGGTGAAACTGATGACGTCATTTTATGTTCTCTCCTTAAAATGTAATGTTCTTTGTATTATGGGTCAGTACTCATCAAGAATAAATGCTGAACTTGTTTTTAAGACTGGTCTCTTGCTAATTCATGCAAATGATAAACTTACAACTTATAATGAATTAGAAATGAGTGCGAATTGAATTGGTTTTGGCAATAAAACATAAAGGAATTTAGAATTCCTCTATCAATTTCCAATACATTTGAATGAAAATATAACTCTGGTCTATTTCTAGTTCCTATAGTCTTTATTAGAATCAGAGGGCTTCGGTGAGGTCATTCACCACAGTATGTAAGGAGAGTGTGACTGAGTTATGTTGGGTGGACCTGTGTTTTTGTACCGCCAGGGCAAGAGTCCAATGGGTAACCAACAAAGCCTCTAGGCACAATGGTGGAGATCTGGCTAAAAACTACAAGGCAAAAAAACAAACTACAGTAATGTCAGTTATGTGTCCAAAGAGAATCAAGATTAAGGGTGAGAAAGCAATAGGGAGAGAAAGAGATAGGAAGACATACAGCACATGTACACACTCTCTCAAACATCTGCATCTTTTGGCAAGCTGCCTTGGATTGTGGTTTTGGGGAGAGAGGTCAGAGTAGAAACAGGGCTCCTTCCAGAGCAGAGCAGAGCTACATCTGTTCAGGGCTCTAGTGGAGGATCACACCCAAATATCTGGAGCTCAGCCAAGAAACACCCACCCTCTCCACACTTTGTTTGTCATTGACTCACTTCTCCCTTTCTCACCCTCTCCCTCTACTTTGAGCATTACAATTTCTCTTATATTTCTCTCCTCGTCTCTCCCTCTTCCTCCTGAATCTTTACCTCACACTCGCAACTGGTCTCTCGTTTCACTCTCACTGGCATTTCACTTTCACCTCTGTCATTCTTTATCCTATCGACAACCATGTCCACTCCATCTCTGCTGCCATTAACTCTCCTTCCCCCACTCTCTACCTTCACCCTCTCCTCTTATTTCCCCCCTCTCCTTCAGTGAGGTAAGTATCCCAGGCCGTGACCTCCTGCTAGTAACAAGATGAGCTCACCGCCACATGAATGCTGGGTGGGGTCCATTCAGACCCAGAGCTGCTTGTGACCCAGAGCAGAAGAAATAAACCAGGGAGGAGGAGAGGGGAAAAGGGGCGGAGGGGGTGTAACGGAGGAAGGGAGGGACAGGGCGAGTCGTGATTCCTCTCCAGCTCTTTCAGCTCAACGGACGAGTGTGAGGGAGGGAAATACAATCAGTCAGCTCCTGGGATGTCTGTCTTCCTCAGTCCCTGTTGTGCTTCTCTGTTATTTAGTCTGATCCAGAGCAGCCCTGGATCCTGTTTATGGATCAAGTCTGGACATGTGAATGGAGTGTGCCTGTCCACTATCTGAGGGAAATCTCTGGGTTAGTTCATGACTTGTTATTGTAATGCAAAGGGTACACAACAAAGTAAATTAATGTACAATGGGCAACATGAGGTAGAGGAGTGTCGCATTCAACTCCAGTCCCAAAGGGAATGTGGTGTTTGCTGGCTCTTCTCCTCTTCCCTAGCACTTGACTGATTAATATCAATGAACCAGATCGTCAACATGTCCTGGTTTATAAATGTTCAACAGATGATGATAATGAAGGCAAGAGTGAAAACCACTTCACTGAAACTCATGTCTGCCTCTGATTGTTTCTTTACTGCTGTGCATGGATATCCAGAACTAACCTCACCAATAGGAAACAAGTGATTAATTCCCATTTAACTAGTAGCCTGCCTACTTGCATTACCTTCACTTGGGCTTAGAGAAGTACTCAGTGATTTGAATTACTTTTGGGGTATAATTAATGATCTGGTTATATAAACACGACCCCGGTTTGGGATTAACTCAAGACCATTCTTTACCCGGCTCAATACACCACACACCCTAGTGAAACACTTTCCCTACAGACACTTTCTTAAGTAGATAAGAGCCCCCCCCCCCCTTTACGTAAAGAATCAGTCTTACCATGCTTTGGGTGTAAGACAATAATGCCCCCCTCACACACACACGGCTGTCTTAATGGTAGGGTAAAGGGTTGGGGTGGCAGAAATGCTCACTGTCAACACAGAGCGATCGTGCTCTGAATTAGGTCCCCTCCTTAAACTGTATTAAGGTGAAGCTCCCTGCTGCACGCCTTACACATCAGAGTTCCGTGTGTGTGTGTGTGTGTGTGTGTGTGTGTGTGTGTGTGTGTGTGTGTGTGTGTGTGTGTGTGTGTGTGTGTGTGTGTGTGTGTGTGTGTGTGTGTGTGTGTGTGTGTGTGTGTGTGTGTGTGTGTGTGTGTGTGTGTGTGTGTGTCACAAATCCATCCATAACCAAGTTGGTGTGGAGGCTAATAATAACATGTCTGTATTTTCTTCTTAAAACATTTATTTCCAACATCAATGTGGCAACTGTCTGAAAGTTTGTCTGACAAAGTAGATCTATTCATGGTTCAACGTTGACAGAAGCTATTCAGGCCAAGTCAAGTGCCTCTCCCAAGAGGACACAAGTCGCCTGCTCCACCATAAGAAATGAAACTAACGCTGTGGTGACTGGTATGTTTTCTTCTTTAATATCTCACTCATGTATAATCAATCTGAGATCCTAATTGGGCTGGGAGTTACACGCATTTCATCAAAAAGGAACTCGTAGTTCTTTTGAACTAACTAAAATAATCATCTGTACTTGTAGCATGGTAATGATATGCAAAGAATATACACTCAGATATTTTTGCCTCGAGAGAACATTTATGATCATCTTATCTATAGCTAATCATGCTTTGCTAGACAAATAAAAGATCTACATTTAACGTGATGAAGTTGCACACTATCATGGGGATTACATTCAAGTAAGTGCACTCAGTTCGAGTGGTGAATTTCAATACTTTTAATTAGTGTTATTTAGAGCACAAGTGGTGGCTCTAACTTCTAAGGTCACACTTGGCTCGGGTTAGAGTGATCTTTATCACTTGAATACCCTGGACGGGGAAATAGAACGTTACAGGAATTACATTGTACAGGGGGTGGGTGGGTGTTGATGAGGGTTGACGGACAAAGTTTGTATAACAGACACACACAGTCGCGCCCCTCCTATATGACACTATCCTCCACCTTTCCTCTAATTTCTGACAAACAATCTAAAAACAGATCCCGGTTTCCATGGTTACACGTTGCATGTATTTTGAGTGAGTATGTGAATCACTGGTGTTATGTTCGTCAGTATGAGCAGTAGGCTGTGGGTGCAGTAATCTCATGACAAGTGAAAAACGGCTACTCATTCATCAATGACTGCAGTGATTCAGAGGATAAACCACACAATAATGTAAGAATTAGGAGTGACTCTCCGCCAATGAGGCCCACTCAACTGTGTTATTTGTATGACAGTGCAGTGCCCTGGTGTGTTTTGAAACCAGTAAACAAACATCTAGGTGCCTGATGGAGACAATGGGGTTCAACCTTTTGAAAGTCAACACTCCGATCCAGTAGCTGGCTTAAAAAATGATGTGCAAAAATGTAGCCCTGTCATGCTCTTATTCTCTACTTTCCTCTGTGTGTGTGTGTGTGTGTGTGTGTGTGTGTGTGTGTGTGTGTGTGTGTGTGTGTGTGTGTGTGTGTGTGTGTGTGTGTGTGTGTGTGTGTGTGTGTGTGTGTGTGTGTGTGTGTGTGTGTGTGTGTGTGTGTGTGTGTAAAGGAGGGTGTTCTGCTGTCTGGCTTCCTTTTTTGTGCTAATATAATAGAGGAAGGAAGTAGGCGCCTTGACATATTTTACAGGGAGCTTCCTGAATAAAAACTATGATCTGAAGAAGGTGGGGGGGAACTGGGGAACTTTAAGAGGACAGACACTTCCTGTGCAGCTGACAGGAGGTCTGAAATCATATCCTGAAGAATTCCCCCATATCACTCACTCCACCCAGAGAGGAGAACATGATAACACTGACGACCTTCGAATAGAAAACAAATGTGAGCCGCACATTGGAATTGGAATAACCAGGTGTGGGTTTGATGTTAGTTTGTGATAGAAATCTGCAGTTTAAAATTAGGAGTTCTTATGGGACCTGTAAAAATAATAATGGTTATTAACCTCTGACACTAAAAAAATAAAGGCCACTTTATAAAAGTGCTCTGGGATCACTGAATGAAGAATGGTAACATGTAAGCCTGGAAATAGAAAGCCGGTAATGGAAGTAGGACCCAGAGTAATAGTATGTGTATGGCCCTGTGTAGAACGATACTCTCACAGACACATTCTCTTGATGTCTGTAGTCTCACCTGCAAGGCCTCACTCAGACTTCTATTGTGTCCGTCCACTACCACAAAGGGCCTGGTCCTCTCCAGTGGCTTGCCGTGCCTACTACCATGGTGGTGCTCTGGACCTGGGGACAGGGAGAGATGGGATTCATAGGAAAATGTGGTCTTATGTCCCTTGAGGCGCTATATTCAGATGAATAAATCACTTTGATACTATAACATCAGTGGATGGAGAAACTATTTTGTTAATGCTAGTAGTGACCCTAAAATCTAAATTCTCAGCTAATGGCAACCAATTACCCTAGTAGTCAGTGAACCCCCGTCCCCATGGGGCAATGCTAATGCTAAGATAAAGTCAGCCATATCCCAGATGGATATCCCTTAGTCATAAGGAAAAACTAATGTGGTATGCAGGCTTAGGGTAGGAAATGCAGGAAACCTACAATTTTCATTAAATGGTTTCAATATGCCAGGAAAAAAAGCTCAGCATCACAATCTTAACTAAGCATGTACAATTCAAGCTAATTGCACAAACCAATCAGTGATGCCAGATGTGCTTATAACAGCTCATGCGCTCTGTTTCTTAGCAGGCATATCTTCTGACTCCTTTCTTCACACACACATAAAACAGACACAGCTGCATTAACTTCAGTACAAGGGGCTCTGTGTCCCCTGTCCGTTCCTAGTACAACTGTTGTCCAGAGCCTGTATTAGGCTAGTTATAGATGACTGGCTGGCTGGCAGGTGTCTCGAGGACTAACAAGCAGCAGACCACCTCCCAGTGCCCATTTTACAATAGCCTACCTATGTACAGTTGAAGTCGGAAGTTTAAATACATTTAAATTCCTGACATTTAATCATAGTAAAAATGTCCTGTCTTAGGTCAATTAGGATCACCACTTTATTTTAAGAATGTGACATGTCAGAATAATAGTAGAGAGAATGATTTATTTCAGCTTTTATTTCTTTCATCACATTCCCAGTGGGTCAGACGTTTACATACACTCAATTAGTATTTGATAGCATTACCTTGAAATTGTTTAACTTTGGTCAAACGTTTTGGGTAGCCGTCCACAAGCCTCCCACAATAAGTTGGGTGAATTTTGGCCGATTCCTCCTGACAGAGCTGATGTAACTGAGTCAGGTTTGTAGGACTCCTTGCTCACACACGCTTTTTCAGTTCTGCCCACAATTTTTCTATGGGATTGAGGGTTTTGTGATGGCCACTCCAATACCTTGACTTTGTTGCCCTTAAGCCAGTTTGCCATAATTTTGGAAGTATGCTTGGGGTCATTGTCCGTTTGGAAGACCCATTTGCCACCAAGCTTTAACTTCCTGACTGATGTCTTGAGATGTTGCTTCAATATATCCACGTAATTTTCTTTCCTCATGATGCCATCTATTTTGTGAAGTGCACCAGTCCCTCCTTCAGCAAAGCACCCCAACAACATGATGCTGCCACCCCGTGCTTCACGGTTGGACGGTTGGGATGGTGTTCTTCAGCTTGCATGCATCCCCTTTTTCCTCCAAACATAACGATGGCCATTATGGCCAAACAGTTATATTTTTGTTTCATCAGACCAGAGGACATTTCCCCAAAAAGTACAATCATCGTCCCCATATGCAGTGGCAAACCGTAGCCTGGATATTTTATGGAGGTTTTGGGACAGTGGCTTCCTTCTTGCTGAGCGGCCTTTCAGGTTATGTCGATATAGGACTCGTTTTACTGTGGATACAGATACTTTTGTACCTGTTTCCTCCAGCATCTTCACAAGGTCCTTTTATGTTTTTTGCACTTTCCGCACCAAAGTATGTTCATCTCCAGGAGACAGAAAGCATTTCCTGCCTGAGCGGTATGACGGCTGCTTGGTCCCATGGTGTTTATACTTGAGTACTATTGTTTGTACAGATGAACGTGGTACCTTCAGGCATTTGGAAATTGCTCCCAAGGATGAACCAGACTTGTGGAGGTCTACAATCTTTTTCTGAGGTCTTGGCAGATTTCTTTTGATTTTCCCATGATGTCAAGCCCAGAGGCACTGAGTTTGAAGGTCGGCCTTGAAATACATCCACAGGTACACCTCCATATGACTCAAATGACGTCAATTAGCCTATCAGAAGCTTCTAAAGCCATGACATAATTTTCTGGAATTTTCCAAGTTGTTTAAAGACACAGTCAACATAATGTATGTAAACATCTGACCCACTGAAATTGTGAGAGTGAAATATAAATGAAATTATCTGTCTATAAACAATTGTTTGAAAAATGACTTGTGTCTTGCACAAAGTAGATGTCCTAACAGACTTGCCCAAACTGTAGTTTGTTAACAAGAAATTTGAGTGGTTGAAAAACAAGTTAATGACTCCAACCTAAGTGTATGTAAACTTCCGACTTCAACTATAGACTGAACAAAAATATAAACACAACATGGTTTCATGAGCTGAAATAAAAGACTGCAGACATTTTCCATATGTTCAAAAAGCTTATTTCTCTCAAATGTTGTGCACAAATTTGTTTACATCCTTGTTAGTGAGCATTTCTCCTTTGCCAAGATATGATATAGTCTTATACTCAGCTGGCCCCTCCCAATATTTTGTGTTAAATGCTCTACAACAAATATTTCTTAGTGTCCAACAAGCTTTCTCTGCCCTTAACCTTGATCTGAACACCTTTAAAACAAAGGTCATGTGGTTTGGTAAGAAGAATGCCCCTCTTCCCACAGGTGTGATTACTACCTCTGAGGGTTTAGAGCTCGAGGGAGCCACCTCATACAAGTACTTGGGAGTATGGCTAGACTGTACACTGTCCTTCTCTCAGCATATTTCAAAGCTGCAGGCCAAAGTTAAATCTAGCCTTGGTTTCCTCTATCATATTCACTCCTTTCACCCCAGCTGGCAAACTAACCCTGATTCAAATGACCATCCTGCCCATGCTAGATTATGGAGACATAATCTATAGATCGGCAGGTAAGGGTGCTCTCGAGTGGCTAGATGTTCTTTACCATTCGGCCATCAGATTTGCCATCAATTCTCCTTATAGGACACATCACTGCACTCTATACTCCTCTGTAAACTGGGCATCTCTGTATACCCGTCGCAAGACCCACTGGTTAATGCTTATTTATAAAACCCTCTGAGGCTTCCCTCCCCTCTATCTGAGATATCTACTGCAGCCCTCATCTTCCACATACAACACCCGTTCTGCCAGTCACACCCGTTCTTCCGGTCCCCAAAGAAAAGACATCCCTGGGTCGCTCTCTTTTCAGTTCGCTGCAGCTAGTGACTGGAACAAGCTGCAACAAACACTCAAACTGGACAGTTTTATCTCAATCTCTTCATTCAAAGACTCAATCATGGACACTCTTACTGACAGTTGTAGCTGCTTTGTGTGATGTATTGTTGTCTCTACCTTCTTGCCCTTTGTGCTGTTGTCTGTGCCCAATAATGTTTGTAACATGTTGTTTTGCTACAATGTTGTTGTCATGTTGTGTTGCTACCATGCTGTGTTGTCATGTGTTGCTGCCTTGCTATGTTGTTGTCTTAGGTCACTCTTTATGTAGTGTTGTCTCTTGTCGTGATGTGTGTTTTGTCCTATATTTATGTTATAATAAATATATATATACAGTAGGCCGTCATTGTAAATAAGAATTTGTTCTCAACTGCCTTGCCAAGTTAAATAAATAAAATAATATCAAGAAGCTGATTAAACAGCATGATCATTACATAGGTGCACCTTGTGCTGGGTTCAATAAAAGGTCACTCTAAAATGTGCAGGTTTGTCACACAACACAATGCAACAGATGTCTCAAGTTGAGGGAGCATGCAATTGGCATACTGACTGCAGGAATGTCCACCAGAGCTGTTGCCAGATAATTTAATGTTTATTTCTCTACCATAAACCACCTCCAACATATTTGAGAATTTGCCCCAAATGGGACAGAATGCGTGTCCAGCGACTGTCAAGGCAATATCTAAACAATTAAGTGAAGAGGTCTTTACGGCCTACACCCGAATTTACTAGAAACGTTATTGTAAGTGTTTAGAAAGTAAAGGTATCAGATAAATATTAATTGTAATTGGCATGTATGCTAGGCTCCAGTATAGAGGGTTAACTGACTGTAGGATAGGCCTAAAATGTAATGTCATTTTGGGTGAATTTGAGAGTGCCCAGGCACGGACTGAAATGACATTTTAATGACAGTACCTTTGAAGTTGCCTAGGCTAAACTAGGGTTACAAATACCTACTTGTAAGTGAGGGGTGGGACGATACTGTTGTTGCGTTCAAAAGAGACAGCTTCTCTTGTGGCTTCTCCATCTCTGTCTTATCTGAATTCATATGACTTTCCGCCATCAGATATTCCTGCAAATCGGCATCGAGCAGCAATCCTAAACGGTTACTAGGTAACGTATTTGATTGAGTACCGCGAAATGTAACAGTCTCGAGTAGCACCAATGTTACCAGAGCTCTAGACGGAAGCATTGTTGCGCAGTGACATTAGCTCGTGTCCATCAACTAATCCACGTAAAAGGTGTAAAACAAGGCATTCAAAAACGGAGAAAGGTCACAGGTTCTGTTGGAGGAAACTATACCGCTACCTCAATTTGCCTACAGGGGCAAATGTCAAGCGAAAGTCCATGATAGTATCGACAAATGCAAAGCAGAGCAGAAGTGTTGCTTGTGCCAGTCAATCGAACGTGTAACTTTATTTCAAGAGGCTTCATTCACCTGCGCCATTAGCCCACACCATAAAGTCCTGTAACCAACCTCGAACCAAGCCCAGCTTGCTGTCCGTAGCCTCTGGCTGCCGTTATCGCAGGGTCATACTTCCAGTACCGTTACCTTCACACACAGAGCTACTACAACATATGTCCATTCCGTAGCGGAGATGAGCCCACTGTGATCTCGTTAAAATCCCAAAGTACTATTCAGAATATCTTAATTCCCGAAAGACAGACTGCTTCGCACATGCAAGACATTCGGGCACAAAACTGAGTCCGTGTATTACAGCGATGGTGTAATCGCATTTCAACGCCCGAACAGGGCGGGATTTTCTCTTGTGTTTTAACTCTTTACTGCCTGAATCTTTCTGCGGTGACATTCAAGACAGCCGCGTATTCTAACCTTACAACATTTCTATATAGCGAATTCTAAAATGACTAAATCGATGTATAAAGTCCTGCATTTTAAGGTAATTAAGTGTGACTAAATTATTCAATTGTTTACCTTACACACAGACAGGCTATTTAATCTGATAATATCAAGTTATCCTATTGTCTGAACATCCCAAAGAATTAGCTGGATCTACAGTTTTGTCAATTGTCAGCATTGCTAAATAACAACTGCAATCTGCTGAAACCTCTGGTGAAACAGATGCTATTGTTAGTCTAGTTGATTTAACAGTTAATTAGTCACAGGAAATACAACTTTGGACAGGGATTCAAAGAATGAAACTATTTCCTTCAGAACAAGACTTGAAAGAAATGAGCCAAGATAAACATTTAACAGTGCATAATGATCAACTGTTCATTCGGCAAGTTTGTTTTATTGCCATTGAAAAAGATTCAGGACCAAAACCTGTAATGGCCTAATATGCTAAATATCTTTAATAATAATAATAATATATGCCATTTAGCAGACGCTTTTATCCAAAGCAACTTACAGTCATGTGTGCATACATTCTACATATGGGTGGTCCCGGGAATCGAACCCACTACCCTGGCGTTACAAGCTCCATGCTCTACCAACTGAGCTACAGAAGGACACCCTAATAGGTGTCTGCATATCTTTACTGTCTGCATATCATTTAGGTGGTCGCCCTAACATAGTACATGTCTGTGTCTGAACAGCTATCTACTGGGTCCCAGTTACTAGTGGGACACAGGTGGTACAGATCCTGCCCAGGTCCCTCCAGCACTGGCGCCAGTAGGCCGCCTGGGACTGTGCACTTCACGGCCCGGTCACCCCTCTGCCTCTCCCAACACACACAGCACCACCGCAGCCTGCAGCCCAGTCTGGACAACACCTAAACAGGAGAGTGGAGGTGAAGGGTAGAAAGAGAGCAGAAAAGTGGGAGTCATAGAGAGTGGGATGGGGAGAGTACAGTAGGTAAGACGGGGCAGTGTTAAATAACAGTACAATTCAATGAAAGGAACATATTTTCCCTAATTAGATTATTGGGTGTCGCATGGAATGAAAAGCATTAGTGAAGACAGAAGAGGCTAATACAACAGCATGTAAGACCGGATGGAGAGAGAAGGGCCCAGGAAGGAGAGTGAGAGGGAGGCTGCATCCCAAAGAGTTTGTCTGTGTTTGTTTAGATTTGTCTTGGAGATCATTCCCAGAAAAGAGTAAGCCCATTTTACTTCAAAATTAAAGGCACTGTCATTCTGTCATGAGTTCTCAGAGTTCATCCCATCAACTAAATCAGGAAATAGAAGGGTTCAAAGACCTTTAGGAAAAAAATGGTTTAAACTCGGTTTAATGAGAGAGAGTAGTTAAATACACACAGTACGCACTGTTTTCTCTCCTGTTCCTAGCTGCATGAGTCGTGTCCATTACCTTTTGGTGAATGAGATGCGCCTCTTGATCTGCAGGTTATAAAGGAGCAGAGCGCGCCTCTTCTCCCGCAGACAGGCAGCCACAGTAGAGGGTGGACAGACAGAGAGAAATGGGGCAGTCAGATAAATGACAGTGAGCTAATATATAGTGTGTAGAACAGTAGGGCACAGACAGGCAAGATGTAGAAAAGTTCCTGTTGAATGAGATATTTGAATCACCCTGAACATGGGTACTAGACTTCACCACTGCTGAATCAACTTATTGTCCACCATTTTTATTTTATTTTTCATTTCACCTTTATTTAACCAGGTAGGCTAGTTGAGAATAAGTTCTCATTTGCAACTGTGACCTGGCCAAGATAAAGCATAGCAGTGTGAGCAGACAACACAGAGTTACACATGGAGTAAAAAATTAACAAGTCAATAAGTCAAAAAAAAGGGGGAGTCTATATACATTGACATCTATATAGCTGCTCAGATAGCAGATGTTTGAAGTTGGTGAGGGAGATAAACGTCTCCAACTTCAGCGATTTTTGCAATTCGTTCCAGTCACAGGCAGCAGAGAACTGGAACGAAAGGCGGCCAAATGAGGTGTTGGCTTTAGGGATGATCAGTGAGATACACCTGCTGGAGCGCGTGCTACGGATGGGTGTTGCCATCGTGACCAGTGAACTGAGATAAGGCGGAGCTTTACCTAGCATGGACTTGTAGATGACCTGGAGCCAGTGGGTCTGGCGACGAATATGTAGCGAGGGCCAGCCATCTAGAGCGTACAAGTAGCAGTGGTGGGTGGTATAAGGTGCTTTAGTGACAAAACGGATGGCACTGTGATAAACTGCATCCAGTTTGCTGAGTAGAGTGTTGGAAGCAATTTTGTATATGAGGATGCTTCTGGAGCACTGAACTCCTGAGGCCAGTTGGATTCATCTGTGAGCTGCACACTTTCACCATGTTGCACTTCTCTCCCACATGCTGTATGTGCAGCAGCTTAATTTTGCTTGATTTGTGAAACTAATCCCCTTCAGAGAGCATAAGGGGAGGACTAATAACAGGAATGACACTTCAGCTGATTTAGTGCTAAGTGAAAACACAGAGTGAAGGATTGCCCTCTATCTACTATGCCAGTCTCTCCCCTCACTGTAGTTTCTCTATAGGTGCTTTCAGACTGGCATTTTGAACCCAGGCAGCATTTCAATTATGATCCTGGAATGGCGAAACACTTCTGGTTTTTGTTCCTACTTGATCTATCATTGCACTCACCTCATCTGGTGTCCCAGGTCTAAACCAGTCCCTGATTAGAGAAGAATGAAAATCAGAAGTGTATCGAACCTCAAGGGACAGATTTCACACATGCATTTTCAACCCGGGCCAGAATTTTAAATGCTCAAAATACCTTTGAAAAACACTCTCCCTGTTGTGGAAATGCCAGCATGAAAAGTGTTTGTATCCCGCTTTCCCTCTGTTACTCTCTTACCCCCTCAAATTCTTAGTTTCTCTGCATACAGTATACACTTCTTCGCCCCTCGCTGTGCAGTAATGTAGGTAGGGCTTCAGTATGAGCAGAATGCGTAGTGTCTAATGCTATTACAATAAGCTGCTCTCAGGTAAGCACTGCTTTACTCGACACACACGAGCCAGTGCATTTCTTACAGGATTGGGGGAAAAGGGCCACATTCACTCTGTGTACACATTGTGCTAAAGCCTATTGAATACATTGAATTACAAACTGGGTGGTTCGAGCCCTGAATGCGGATTGGCTGACAAACCCATATACCACGGGTATGACAAAACATTTATTGTTACTGCTCCAATTACATTGGTAACTAGTTTATAATAGCAATAAGGCACCTTAGGGGTTTGTTATATATTGCCAAAATACCATGGCTAAAGGTTGTGCCTAAGAACAGCCCTTAGCCATGGTATATTGGCCATATACCACACCCTCTCGTGTGTTATTGCTTAAATATACCTCCACCAGCAATGGTGCACACGTTTGCATGAACATTTATATCCATTACGCCTGGATTAGGCTAGGTTTCTTCTTTTGGTCACGTTCCTAAATGCATGTTTATGGAGAACATGCATTTTATAAGCCTACAGATTCCTGGACTTAATTTTGGTGTTCATCTGGAACAATTAAGGGATATTAGAACAAAAACAAGAATGTGCACAACTGGCCTTAATGAGGTAGCTCAGTTTAGCTGTTGAATTTCACACAAATAGTGTATGATGTAAATGAAGGCCAAGCTTTCGGTTAGGATATTGTGTTTAGAGGTATGGGCAGGAGTCAAGCGCAGGAGAACAGAGATGTCCGAGTTGCATTCTTAATAGGCGAGTCCACAAACATATAGGTCAGGTACAATACCAAAATAAACGCCCTCGACAGAAGAGTAACCAGTTACTCACGGAAGCACTCGGTAGAATACGTAAAAGAAATCAGGCACAACCTCAACAAAACACGAATAATCCCACACAAACCTAAGCAGGCAACAGGGGTAATTATACACACAAAAATTAAAGCAAATGAAACCACGTGTGACAGAACCAAAGACAAAACTAACAAAAGGATCGGTGATGGCTAGTAGGCCGGTCGACGCCGACCACCGCCCAAACAGGGAGAGGAACCACCTTCGGTGAACGTCGTGACACTTTCTCCTGAACAATGATTTGTTTTATTTCTATTTATACTCAGCAGTCGACCCAGTAGCTGCTCCAATTTCCGGGGAGATATCCGTAACACAGCTAAGAACTCTGGGGAAATCAACCGTTTGTGATATCCAGATCGACTGCAAATACTAACAGTATTAGGAGCGTTTCTACTTTGTGCGACATTGTATTCTTTGTTTATTTGCAGGTCGCCCGACAAGACCCTACTGTTTGTTCAAACCTTCCCGTGCCAATTCCACAAGGGATAAAAAAAGGAGTGGAATAATAAATGTTAGTCTGCCTATTTAAAACGTTACATAGGCTGGGCCCAATGTCAACGTGCATGTTGTGTAGAGGCGCCCAGAGTTTTAATGTAGCTACTACTTAAGTTGAAACATTATGACCTTAGAAAAATATATATTTTTATGACTATACCAAACAAAAATATAAATTCAACATGGAAAGTGTTGGTCCCATGTTTCATGAGCTAAAAAATAAGATCCCTGAAATTTTCCAGACACACAAAAAGGTGATTTCTCTCAAATTTGTTTACATCCCTGTTAGTGAGAATTTCTCCTTTGCCAAGATAATCCAGCCACCTGACAGGTCTGGCATATTAAGAAGCTGATTGAACAGCATATTCATTACACATGTGCACCTTGTGCTGGGGACAATAAAAGGCCATTTTAAAATATGCAGTTTTGTCAAAACAATGCCTCAGATGTCTCAGATTGAGGGTGCGTGCAATTGAAATGGTGACTGCAGAAATGTCCCCCAGAGCTGTTGCTAGAAAATTGAATGTTTATTTATGGCATTGAAGCTTGTTTGGAGTATGGTGTCATCTGCATAGAGGTGGATTAGAGAATCACCAGCAGCAAGAGCGACATCATTGATATATACAGAGAAAAGAGTCAGCCTGAAAATGTAACCCTGTGGCACCCCCATAGAGACTGCCAGAGGTCCGGACAACAGACCCTCCGATTTGACACACTGTGTCATGTTTTGTCATTGGTTATCATGTCTTGTCTCTGTGCTTCCCTTCTATTCGTTTCCCTCTGCTGGTCTTATTAGGTTCTTTCCCTCTTTCTATCCCTCTCTTCCCCTCCCTCTCTCCCTCTCTCGCTCTCTCTCCCTATCGTTCCGTTCCTGCTCCCAGCTGTTCCTCATTCTCCTAACTACCTCATTTATTCTTTTCACACCTGTCCCCTATTTTGCCCTCTGATTAGAGCCACTATTTCTCCCTCTGTTTTCCGCTTCTGTCCTTGTCGGATCCTTGTATGATGTTCGCTGTTCTGTGTCCTTGTCTCGCCCTGTCGTGTTTTACCTTCTTCAGATGCTGCGTGTGAGCAGGTGTCTTAGTCTGCTACGGTCGGTGCCTTGCCGAAGCAACCTGCAGTCTATGGTCGAGTCTCCAGTCAGTCCTCGCTACTGACGAGTGGATTTCAGTTTTCCTGTTTTGTTTTCTCCTTGATAATATCCAGGATTATTACTTTTGTCAAATACTGGAATAAAGACTCTGTTTTCGTTAAGTCGCTTTTGGGTCCTCATTCACCAGCATAACAGAAGGATCCGACCAAGAATGGACCCAGCGACTACGGATTCTCGTAACACTGCCGTCGAGATCCAGGGAGCAATGCTCGGCAGACACGAGCAGGAATTGTCTGCTGCTCGTCATGCCGTTGAGACCCTGGCCGCTCAGGTTTCCGACCTCTCAGGACAGTTTCAGAGTCTTCGTCTCGTGCCACCAGCTATTTCCTGGTCTTCCGAGTCTCCGGAACCTAGGGTTAATAACCCACCATGTTACTCTGGGCAGCCCACTGAGTGCCGCTCCTTTCTCACCCAGTGTGATATTGTGTTCTCTCTCCAACCCAACACATACTCAAGAGAGAGAGCTCGGATTGCTTACGTCATTTCACTCCTTACTGGTCGGGCTCGAGAGTGGGGCACAGCTATCTGGGAGGCAAGGGCTGAGTGTTCTAACAATTATCTGAACTTTAAAGAGGAGATGATACGGGTTTTTGATTGTTCAGTTTTTGGTAGGGAGGCTTCTAGGGCCCTGGCTTCCCTATGTCAAGGTGATCGATCCATAACGGATTACTCTATAGAGTTTCGCACTCTTGCTGCCTCTAGTGACTGGAACGAGCCGGCGTTGCTCGCTCGTTTTCTGGAGGGACTCCACGCTGAGGTTAAGGATGAGATTCTCTCCCGGGAGGTTCCTTCCAGCGTGGACTCTTTGATTGCACTCGCCATCCGCATAGAACGACGGGTAGATCTTCGTCACCGAGCTCGTGGAAGAGAGCTCGCGTTAACGGTGTTCCCCCTCTCCGCATCGCAACCATCTCCTCCCTCCGGCTCAGAGACTGAGCCCATGCAGCTGGGAGGTATTCGCATCTCGACTAAGGAGAGGGAACGGAGGATCACCAACCGCCTTTGCCTCTATTGCGGTTCTGCTGGACATTTTGTCAATTCATGTCCAGTAAAAGCCAGAGCTCATCAGTAAGCGGAGGGCTACTGGTGAGCGCTACTACTCAGGTCTCTCCATCAAGATCCTGTACTACCTTGTCGGTCCATCTACGCTGGACCGGTTCGGCTGCTTCATGCAGTGCCTTGATAGACCTGCCCTGAGGACAGTCTTGGTTTCCACTAATGCTATTCTGGCAATAGTGATCCACTGAACATAATGTGCAACTTACCACAATACCCTGCACCACCTCCATGAAGGGCTCCATCACATCCCTCCACATGACCTTGCTGTGTTTGATCTGGAGTTCAATGTTGCACCCCATAGAGAAGGCCACATCCTGGACAATACAGTGGAAGGGCCTGACAGGATGAGAGAACAGGGTGAGCAGAGGATTGCCGGTTTGCACCACAGCGATGCCATACTGCTAGCAAGCTATTTGGCAAGTATCAAGGCAATACATTTTTTCCAGGGCTATTCTCAGTTACCCCTATACAGGCCGTAGAGGACAAACAGCATGAGGTACGCCCTGCCACGGTAGCTGAGCATGCTGGGAAAGAGCAGAGGGGACGAGCAGCGAAAGTAGGAGGAAAATGCCACACCCAGAACACATACAGCTGAAAAATACACACAGAGCATGACTAATATGTTTCCAATTAGTTTACTTTACTGATTGACTCCAAACAGTGTTCAATTGCAGTACCACAATCTACTCACCAACAAAAGCATATTCTGCTAAGAGCCTGTTTACAGTGGTCATTGTGACATTGTGGAAGAGACCCAGAAATAAACCTGGAGGGGAGAATTCACAATGAGTTGGTGTAACATCTGTCTTCTGATGAAGAAGGAGACCAAGGTGCGGCGTGATAGGCGTTCATGATTTTTTTAAATACTGAATACCACAACAAAATAACAAAGTTGAACAAAACGAAACAGTTCTATCAGGTGCAGACACTAAACCGAAAACTACTCACAAAACCCAAACGAAAAAGGACAACTTATCCCCAATCATAGACAACGATAGACAGCTGCCTCTGATTGGGAACCACACCAACATAGAAATAAAGAAACTAGAATGCGCACCCTTGTCACACCCTGGCCAAGAAAGATAATAAAAGCCTCTATGGCCAGGGTGTGACAGTACCCCCCCAAAGGTGTGGACTTCGGTCGCAAAACCTGACTCTAAAGGGGAGGGTCAGGGTGGGCATCTCTTCAAGGCGGTGGCTCCGGTGTGGGACATAGACCCCCCTCCACCCGCAGATCCCTCCGCTTTGGTGGCGGCCCTAGTGCATGGACCTTCACTGGAGGAACCAGGCCGCAGATCATCGCAGCAGGCTCCGGACCGGTGACCGTCGCCGCAGGCTCCTTGCCATGGATCATCACTACAGGCTCTGGAGCATGGATCATCACTGGATGCTTCGTACCATGAATCATCACTGGAGGCTTCGTGCCATGGATCATCACTGGAGGCTTCGTGCCATGGATCATCACTGGAGGCTTCGTGCCATGGATCATCACTGGAGGCTTCTTACGTGTAGCCGGAACAGGTCTCACCAGACTGAGGAGACGTACTGTAAGCCTGGTGCGTGGAGCTGCCACAGGGCTTACCAGGCTGGGGAGAATACTGGAGGCATGATACGTGGAACTGGAACAGGTCTCACCGGACCCGGGAAGATGCACTGGAAGCCTGGTGCATGGAGAGGGCACCGGATACACTGGGCCGTGGAGGCACACTGGAGGTCTCAAGAGTAGAGCTGGCACAACCCGTCCTGGCTGGATGGTTACTTTCGCCCAGCAAATGCGGGGCACTAGCACAGGATGCACTGGACAGTGCAGATGCAACGGAGACACAGTGCTGGCACCATCCGTCCTGGCTGGATGCCCACTCTAGCCCGGCCAATGCGGGGAGCTGGAATATAGTGCACCGTGCTGTGACTGCGCACTGGAGACATGGTGCGCATCACCGCATAACACGGTGCCCGACCAGTCACACGCTCCCCACGGTAAGCACGGGGAGTTGGCTCAGGTCTAAACCCTGACTCCGCCAATCTCCCCGTGTGACCCCCCCAAAAATTTGGGAGCTGCCTCTCGGGCTTCGTGCTAGCCATGACCCCTTGTAAAATTGCTCCCTCCTTGCTGCCTCCGTCTCCTCCCATGGGAGGCGATCCCTCCCAGCCAGGATCTCCTCCCACGTCCAGGATCCTTTCCCTTTCAAAATGTCCTCCCACATCCATTCCTCCTGACCACACTGCTTGGTCTTTTTGTAGTGGGTAGTTCTGTAACGTCTGTCGTCTGATGAAGAAGGAGACGAGGGTGCAGCGTGGTAGGCGTTCATTATTTTGTAAATAAAACTGAACACGGCAAAAAAATACCAAAGTTGAACAACACGAAACAGTTCTGTCAGGTGCAGACACTAAACAGAAAACAACTACCCACAAAACCCAAATGGAAAAGGACAACTTATATACAGTGGGGCAAAAAAGTATTTAGTCAGCCACCAATTGTGCAAGTTCTCCCACTTAAAAAGAGTGGGAGGTTTTTAAGTGGGTTTTTAAGCACCTTGGTCTTCGGCAAAGGTTTGTGCAAAGTGGCCAAGCCGCGATGGAGCGTTTGAGGGGGGTCCTCAAGCGGTAAGGAAATACAATTACATTAATGAGATGCATAGGCTTACTACATAATGTTGTCATTGGTGGGTGAGTTTAGCCTAAATATTTAACCTTTTTGACAGGGTTCCCAGATGCTCAAGGCATTGCCCACAAAGCAAGACCAAACCTTTCCGTGATCCTCGTCTCAGTGGGCTCGTGCAGAGTTTGGGTGGGTTTTTGTTTGGCCTATTCCTCGCCCCTGTGTACGGAATGACTGCACTGTTCATACAGAACCAGGGGCTGTGGTATTGCGTGTGTACCATGATCACCATAGCTTTCCTCTCAGCATTTGGCACAGGCCAGTGCTCATGATGCCAATGCTGTGTTCAAGTGAGTAGCCTACATATGAAGATAGTTTTAACCATACCACAAAAAATTGCATATGTGCTGTGCGTTGAAATGCACCCAGCCCAACAGTCAAATCAACACTTTGGCAACATTTAGACAGATAGTCCAATTCTGATCTTTTTAAACCCACTATTTAGTCTTTTTACCAAAATAAAAATGTGAAAATATCTAATGTGATTTGTCAAAATCCCAATTAATGTGAAAAAATATCAGAATTGGGCTGCCTGTCTAAACGCAGCCTTTCAAACAGAGAGAGACAAAGCGGATTGATGCAAACTGGATATATTGTTTCCCAGGCTGGTGAAGGCACATACAGTAGAAGGGAAAGATCACCATTTTGTATGAAACAGGTGGAGGTGTGTCCATGTCATAGCCTACCTGCAATCAATTAGAGCACACTAACAATTAATTCAAACAGACCAATAAGCTCACAGTTCCAAAATCACATGGTTACCATGGTGTTATGATACTGATGATTTGTCTTCCACAGATTGTTTGTTTACATTTCTTCCATTGTGGCTAGATGGAGGAGGCCTACAGCTCAATCTAGTGGTAGGGTCGGGGACAACAATTGTTGACAACTAGCATTGTAACTAAGCCTAACCCTAGTCATTTTCCTAACCTTAACCTCATTCTCCTAACCTGTTACATTCATTCACCTAACCTGCCACATTAGTTATCTTAGCCTGCCATGTAAACATACCATCCGACAAATCATCAGTATTACCACACCCGGAATGAACCTTTGCTTGGTTGTAGTACGCCAGAATACCCCACAGGCACCTCCAACCTGTTAACAGTTTCCCCTGCTTTGGAAAGAAACATTTACTCAAAATAAAACACTAAGTATGCTATCTTTCATATAGGAGTCGTGAGCAAGTGGCGACGCCTCCACGTTTACAAGTAGCTCACCCACTGGCTCAATTTCTTTAGGACAGTCAGTTTGGAGATGCCAGAAGGGCTGGTCCATATTCTTTCTAGTAGGCCTGTCTAACTTTTTGTGCAGATTTATCATGATCTGGCTTATAATGAGAGCCTCAAGGGGAGAAAAATCGGCCGTTGTGGGGGCCTCGAGGGGGGGAAAAATGGGCTAATGTGTTAGAAATGCCAGGACCGATTTCAGGTCACATTCCGCCCCTGAGTTGACAAAAGCAGTGCAGAGGTGGAAGATGTGTAGGTAACTGCTGTTTGAGTTGACAGGAAAATAAACTCAAGTTTTTCATCTTGGTGCTGAGCAAGTGTGTTAATTAGTGCTAGCTAATTGCTGTGGGCTATGGCATGTGATTGTTCTAGAATGTTATTTATGTATGTCCCTTATCGATGGGTGAATAAAGCTAAAGCAGCCAAGGTGATAATGGCTGGAGTCGCTTTTGCTTAGCCAAAGAACCCGACCAGGCGTTCATTCAGGGGCTAAAGTTTTCCGTTACTTCTGAGAGGTCGTTTTTTGAGATCAGTGTAGATCCTCATGAACTTGAATATGGATTCATATGGATCATTTCAAATTCATTTATTTGTATTTTAATGAACGTTTGAGTTTTAACGAGTGCTATTAGCATTTAGCGTAGCGCATTTGCATTTCCAGATGTCTAGATGGGACGCCTGTGTGTCGGGTAGGAGTAAGAGGTTAAATTGCTCCGGCTATTACCTATTTCTGCTCTCCAGCTTCTGACTTCACTGCCACCAGTTCCGCAACCCTTACAGAATTCCTCACCTGCCATATGGAGTCAGCAGGAGCAGGTGCCCCTGGTAAAGGGGACGAGGAGCGAGTCCTGGAGCAAGTGGCGATGATCCACCATCTCGGCGCCACCATGGACCGCGTTGTCCAAACCATCCCCCTTCTGATGACCAGGTGGCGAATCGCATCTCTGCATGTCTGGCAGACATATCAGTGTGGATGACGGATCACCACCTCAAGCTGAACCTCGGCAAGACGGAGCTGCTCTTCCTCCCGGGGAAGGACTGCCCGTTCCATGATCTCGCCATCACGGTTGACAACTCCATTGTGTCCTCCTCCCAGAGCGCTAAGAACCTTGGCGTGATCCTGGACAACACCCTGTCGTTCTCAACTAACATAAAGGCGGTGGCCCGTTCCTGTAGGTTCATGCTCTACAACATCCGCAGAGTACGACCCTGCCTCACACAGGAAGCGGCGCAGGTCCTAATTCAGGCACTTGTCATCTCCCGTCTGGATTACTGCAACTCGCTGTTGGCTGGGCTCCCTGCCTGTGCCATTAAACCCCTACAACTCATCCAGAACGCCGCAGCCCGTCTGGTGTTCAACCTTCCCAAGTTCTCTCACGTCACCCCGCTCCTCCGCTCTCTCCACTGGCTTCCAGTTGAAGCTCGCATCCGCTACAAGACCATGGTGCTTGCCTACGGAGCTGTGAGGGGAACGGCACCTCAGTACCTCCAGGCTCTGATCAGGCCCTACACCCAAACAAGGGCACTGCGTTCATCCACCTCTGGCCTGCTCGCCTCCCTACCACTGAGGAAGTACAGTTCCCGCTCAGCCCAGTCAAAACTGTTCGCTGCTCTGGCCCCCAATGGTGGAACAAACTCCCTCACGACGCCAGGACAGCGGAGTCAATCACCACCTTCCGGAGACACCTGAAACCCCACCTCTTTAAGGAATACCTAGGATAGGATAAAGTAATCCTTCTCACCCCCCCCCCTTAAAAGATTTAGATGCACTATTGTAAAGTGGCTGTTCCACTGGATGTCTTAAGGTGAATGCACCAATTTGTAAGTCGCTCTGGATAAGAGCGTCTGCTAAATGACTTAAATGTAAATGTAAATGTAAATGTAATGAATAAATTAGGGCAGATACAAATTAACAGTTGAAACAGTTATTCAATGCAATGCATCGTAGTTAAGCCAATTTTCAAAGCTATTTGTGATCCAGTTTGCTGATTTCCCATGGCGAGCCATCATGATTGGTTCTTGCACCAACTTGTTCTGGGTACCACTAATGCACTTTTTTATTTTTTTTATTTCCTCAGAGTGAAGGGCAAGGACTTCCTCCTGTTCCTCATCTTCTCCATGTTGGTCCAGGGCCCCATGACCAACACCCTGGAAAACTTTGACCGTGCAGCGGACAGCGTGGTGTGTGGGGCCGAACTTGCCATGAGCCAGACCCAGCAGGTACGTCTGTGGGCCATGCTTATTCTAGCACTGTCATTATTCGAAGACACTGTTAGTACAGTTACTGTATCTAACTATTTAACTCTCCAAATGAAGCCTTCCATTGATTTCTGTGCCCCCTGCCCCCTGTTACAGCTCGTTCCCTGAGAAACGTGTTACACTTCCTGGTTGGCATTGGCGAGGTGTGTAATGACAAACTGGGCACCCCGTGTAAGAAGTGTAACAAGCTGTTTGATGATGCCCGTGATGACTGCATGGAGCTCCTGTCTGCGTTCAACTTCCTTTGTCACATTGTGGATGGGTTCCGCCCCCTCTGTGGTCTCGCTCGAGGTTGGTTGACATGTTATTCCATCATACAGTAGAATCACTATCCTCACTCACCCTTACTTCCATCAGCTGTCAGTAGTAGAGGAAGGGTAGCTGTTTGTCATAGTGTCAGATGAATAAATTATTGTCCACTGAGAAGCAGGTTCAAATCGCAAGAGTAGTAACCTGGGAGGCTTTAGCACATACAGTATACAGCTGTATCAATAGAGTGAAGGAAATGTGAAAAGGACATCAATCACTGTGGAAGGTGTCTGTTTAAAAATAAGAAAATCTATGGTAGTGTTATAATTAGGTTGTCATATCTGTATTGTCATTGATGCAGTCTTTGCTTAATGTTTCTCTTGTAGAGCCATTATGAAGGACAACTTTATTAGGGCCTCCTAACCATTACTTCTTGCCTCCTAACCATTACATTATCTGAGATGTTTGTTCTCTGTTTTTAAGTCATTCTCAGCTAACACATTTGGTTCCTTAGCAGTTCTGGGAATGTACGTTTTTGGTTTCCCATTGGTTGTGGGAATGAAGCCATACGTTTCCTTACCGTTAAGGCTTTTGAAAAAGTTCTGAGAACAGAAGTGAAAATTTCACTCGTTCTGGGAACATACATTTTCAGATTGCAGGGAGGTTCTGAGAAAGTTTTCCTATGGTTTCCTGAAAGTTTTCCTGGGAGGATTTATTAACGAACAGAAATTATAGGTCATTTTAACGTAATTAAATAACGTTCTGAGAACATGTTTCAATAAGACTTTTAATAACACTGCTGGCTTAGGTTTACTTTTTTGATCTCCAAGCATAGATAGGACACTTGGAAATGAATTTGCTTAGGCATTAATCATGCAAACACATTTGTTTTTTATTGTGGCATGGTGTCAGTGAGATTCAAACCTATGATCTTCTGCTCTCTATACTCTCTACTAATACAAAGTCGTACATTTTTGTAAATTCAAACAGATTCTATTTCAAAGGAAACAAGCACTCATTAAGATCAGGTGTGGCCAACACACCTGAAAACACTTAACAAGATAGAGAGAGCTTTATTGATGCGGAGAATGGATAGTATGTTTTTCAAACGTTAATGTTCTCTTGTGGTTTTTATGGAAAGTTTTCTTAATGTTCTGAGAACAGGAATTCCAATAGTAGAACTTCATTTCCTAACATTCGCTGAACATTCTGAGAAAATTCATTAAATGTAACCATGAGGAAACTTGCAGAAAACATTATGCTGAAGTTCTTGAATTCACATAGAAGAGCGTTGTTTCTTAATGTTCTCTGAACATTCTGAGAACATTACTTTAAATAGAACCATGAGGAAAGCTGTAGAAAACATTATACTGAAATTACCACCGAAGAACATTGTTTCTTAACGTTGTCTGAACAATTTGAGAACATTACTTTAAATAGAACCATGAAGAAACCTATAGGAAAAGTTATGGGAAGATTGCATGCAAACTAACCATAGGATAACCATGCTCTTGCCAAGCTTTAAACAACATATGGTTCTCAGAACATTATGTGCTAGCTGGGTGGTCAGTAGTTTAAAATCTTCTGAAACTCAGTTAAAATGTCCCCTTTTTTTTGCACCCGAGCCTGTTTTTTCCGATTTTGGTGAAAAATTGCTGACTACAAATATGTTAGCTCATGGAAAAATAGATCACCCATTGTTGTAAGGTTGACATCAGTGTGGAGGTACAGCACAGCCCTCCTCTCTAGCTCTCTGGAAGCTCTGCGGTGCTCTGTGTTATTCTTTAGCCTAGGAGGGCAGGGTAACTTAGGAGCCAAGGCCTAGTTAAAACCCTCCAGCCCCACACTGCCCTCAGGTTTCCTCTCACGTGAGTCACCCTCCATCCCTCTGTCTCCCCTGTTTTCTTTTCAAATTAATTATTTTTTCATATCCACCGCTGCTCTCGGGCCAGCCAGGAGCCAGCCGGGAGCCAACCAGGAGCCAGCCAGGAGCCAGCCGGGAGCCAGCCGGGAGCCAGCCGGGAGCCAGCCGGGAGCCAGCCAGGAGCCAGCCAAGAGCCAGCCAAGAGCCAGCCAGGAGCCAGCCAGGAGCCAGCCGGGAGCCAGCCAGGAGCCAGCCGGGAGCCAGCCAGGAGCCAGCCGGGAGCCAGCCAGGAGCCAGCCAGGAGCCAGCCGGACACTGGTGACTTTTTAATCCAAACATGACCCGAGGGCCAGAGATGAAACACGCTTCCTGGCCCTTGGGAGATCTAGAATGCTGCTCTCAGCATAAAGTGAATGGTGGCATTTCACTTTCTAAACTATGGGTCATAAATCCTATATAATACTGTCTTATAAATCTGACATGACACTTGGGTTTACTTTTAATGACCGTTCACAATGGTTTTATGAGACAATGACTAGAGCCTGTGATGCAGAGATGCATTTGTCACGTAAATTAGCTAGAGGTTATGTCATTTGTAGGTATGAGGACAGTAATTATCAATGCATTCCTCTCATGTCAGTTGGTCAGCTGTTTTGCATCATCCCTTCTTACATTGTCGACCACATGAAGACAAAGATTGCTGCCCGTAAGTAAAGTCCAGAGGTACAAAACCTTGCCCTATATAATAGTTTCTACTACTTCTCTATTCCAAGGTAGAACATTCTTCAATTCCATAGTTCTACTAACTCCTTTTTGATGGCCAATCTAAACAGTCACAAATGCACAGAGGCACATTCTTGAAGTGCCTCTGCTCTCTTCTAACAACCATAGCAGTTTTCGAGAAGATGAAGAAGGAGTTTGAGGTCAACATATCGGCCACTATGCACTTTGACATGAATGTGAACAGCAGTCAGACGCTGCAACAGGTATCACAGGATATGATGGAGGAAGTGTCGGTGGAGCTGGGACGTTTCTAGGAAGTGATGGGGCTAATAGCCTACATAGGCCTCTTCCTTCTGCTGCTAATGTACCTACGGTGAGTCTATCTATATTCATTCACATGGGTCATGCAAACAAGGTTTGACAAGGAGTGGTATACTTTATACCAGGGTTTCCCCTGAGTTTGGGAAACCTTGCTCTAGTGTGTGTGTGTGTGTGTGTGTGTGTGTGTGTGTGTGTGTGTGTGTGTGTGTGTGTGTGTGTGTGTGTGTGTGTGTGTGTGTGTGTGTGTGTGCGTGCGTGCGTGCGTGCGTGCGTGCGTGCGTGCGTGCGTGCGTGCGTGCGTGCGTGCGTGTGTGTGTTTTCTTTAGGGATGTCCTGTACAAACGCAAGTACCTGCACCCGAATGACTTTGACAACACTTACATCACAGAGCAGTTTGAGGAGCTCAACGAGAGATTGGCTAGAGAGGGAAAAACCCCTGTCTAACCGCTCAGCCAGAGAGTGGCCCGCACCTACATCAGACCATGTGAGTGGAGCAGGAAGAATGCACAGGAAAGAGGAGAAGAAAAGATAAATGAATTGTAGGGGGAAGCAGTGTGGGTGTTGATAGAAAAGGTAGGGAGTGAAAGGATATAGAGAAGTTTGGAAATGAGAACAACAGCAAAAACATCTAGAAAGGGGAAAAGAGAAAGTCAGTGTAACATTGATGTCATGGCAGTGAAAACACCTACCTAACCTCCCCTCCCACACACCCATCTCTGTCCTTTAGTCTCAGTGTACCTGACGGCCAGGGAGCGGCGGACGGCTGCCCTCAGCGCAGTGTCCATTCTTAGGCACATAGCAATAGGATGCCTGGTGTGGCGTTGGACCTGGTGGTCTTCTGGATGTTTGACCTGGTGCACTACCAAGCCCAGGGGGACATCGTGGCCAGAGGTGAGACAGTCTGGCTACAGGGAAATAGATGATGTTCAGTTCAAGGTTATTTACTGTACTTAAAAAAACATTTAAATCTTACTAGCCACCCCACCCATCAGTGTACTCACAGGTTCATGATTAAAAACAGGAATAGATGAGAGGTATAATATTTGCATTCGTTATTGCTTCCAAAAAGTATATTTACCTGAATGAAACCAGAAACACTGCTAACAAGCCGAGTCTCAAAACATGTTTGTACAGCTATTTTGTTTGTACATATTTTGTTTGGGCTGTTATTTTGGACTTAGTTATTTTAGACATAACAGTTTATTTTATGAGAGAAAGTGGTTGTTCATGTGATGAATAACCTTGCCTGAAACTTGAAGTCTATCAGTTTACTCCATTCTATTCAGTCCAATAACGGAATTAAACTGGACATTAGTTTCCGATTAAATACTATAGTACAGATTATTCTAATGAAATTGTATATCAAACCATATTTGGAACCAACAACATCATCCAAGACATTGTGTTCTCTCTTTGTGCTCTCTCTAGCACCCATCGTATTAGCAGTGGAAGTAAATGGCACAGGCAATCCTACGGCCTCCTCCACTCATTTATTGTCAATCAGTGTTGCTTCCTAAGTGGACAGTTTGATTTCACAGAAGTGTGATTGATTTGGCGTAACATTGTGTTGTTTAAGTGTTCCCTTTATTTTTTTGAGCAGTGTATTTTTCCCAGTTGTAGCTCATTTCTTTCCGAGTTTCCAGTTGCAGTGAACGCATGGAAGTCGGAGATTTCCGATGTCCCAGTTCCAGGTTCCCAGTTGTTTTGAACTCGGCATTAATGCTCAGAGGGAAACAGCAGGGCCTTCGAGTGAAGAACCAAAACTCCTCCGTAGTGACCTGTGAATGCATTGTCTGCAGTATTTGGTCACATGACAGCTAGATCAGCTGTTCAATTTCACTTACCTGCATGTCAACTGAGCCAGGATCACAGTCGAACGGATTGGGAAGTAGGTCCGTCCCAAAGTACTCATCCAAGCGTTGGAGGTCAGCAGTTATCATTGTGTGGGACACTTCTGTTATTTTATTTTCATTACACAGAAGTCGTTTTTCTTTTTCTTTTAACATCCCATTGTGAATGACAACAATTCCTTTCTCAATGCATTTTTTTCCTCCAACACTCTCCCTTGATAACCACCAAGCCTCAATGTGAAACATTGCCATGCTCTGATCACATATCTCCACATAGTTTTGCGAACAGGCGTGTGCGCAGTGGATGTGGTTTGATGTAGTTAACAATCGAAGTTACCTGCTGCAGTATATCTCTTTTGTATAGCTCTTTTGGCACCAGTTGCTCTCAGTGTATCATACAATGTGTCCATATTGCAGAGAGAGACACATTCATAACTAGAGTGCAGAGGCCTGCCCCCCATCCCCTGATAGATGAAGCCATATCTGTGCAAATGTCCACCATTCGATCCCATATGGAATCTGTTTGTCGTCAATATAGCCACGCAGCACACTCAACATTCCATATGCCGTTTCATACTTGGAAATCGTGAGACAGAACAAATATGTCCTTATGAATAGCATCCCCCGACATGTGTAGCAAACAAAAGTCAATGCATAGACATCTCGGCCCTAACAGCTGTCGTCCATTTGAATAGCATAAGCTTGGAAGTTTTTGAGTCATTCTGTCAGAGTTTCCTCTTGATTGTGAGCAATATCATACATTATTTGTTTAACAGTGTTATCTGACAAAGGTATTGATGTGAGTTTCTGTGCCTCTGCCTCCCAACACATTGTTTTCAGCATATCAATTGCAGCCGGTAATATCAAAGTCTCTGCAATAGTGTATGGTTTCATAGGTTAGTGGGCCTAGCCATTCACCGTGGGAATGATTCAAGTGCAACGGTCAAGTGCAGCCTTTTCCCATGATCTAAGAGCGCTCTCTGGTTTAATAATTTATACATATAAAGGTATATATTTAGATTTTGGGGGAATTTTGGAAATACTAAAATGACGTTAGAGGCGGCTTATAGTAGAGAAATTAACATTAAATTCTCTGGCAATGGGCCTCCCGGGTGGCGCAGTGGTCTAGGGCACTGCATCGCATCGCTAGCTGTGCCACCAGAGACTCTGGGTTCGCGCCCAGGCTCTGTCGCAGCCGGCCGCGACTGGGAGGTCCATGGAGCGACGCACAATTGGCCCAGCCTCATCCGGTTTAGGGGGGGTTTGGCCGGTAGGGATATTCTTGTCTCATCGTGCACCAGCGACTCCTATGGTGGGCCGGACGCAGTGCACGCTAACCAAGGTCTCCAGGTGTTTTCTCCGACACATTGGTGCGGCTGGCTTTCGGGTTGGATGCACGCTGTGTTAAGAAGCAGTGCGGCTTGGCTTGGTTGGGTTGTGTTTCAGAGTTGTGGATGCATGCATGACTTTCGACCTTCATCTCTCCCGTCTCTCCCAAGCCCTTAAAAGGGATTGTAGCGATGAGACAAGATAGTAACTACTATTGGATAGTAGTTACCACGAAATTGGGGAGAAAAAGGGGGGGTAAAATTTAAGAAAATATATATATTAAAAAATAATAATAATAATTCTCTGGGGGACATTCCTGCAGTCAGCATTTTAATTGTATGCTCCCTCAAAACTTGAGACATCTGTGGCATTGTGTTGTGTGACAACTGCACATTTTAGAGTGCCCAGCACAAGATGCACCTGTTTAATGATCATGCTGTTTAATCAGATTCTTTATATGCCACACCACACCTGTCAGTTGGATGGATTATCTTGGCAGAGAAGAAATGCTCACTAGCTGGGATGTAAACTGTCATGTTTTGTCTTATATTGTCTTGTCATTATGCTTTCCCTTCTGTTCGTTTCCCCCTGCTGGTCTTTTTAGGTTCGTTCCCTTTTTTCTCTCTCCCTCTCTCTTCTCTCTATCGTTCCGTTCCTGCTCCCAGCTGTTCCTATTCCCCTAATCAATCATTTAGTCTTCCCACACCTGTTCCCTATCTTTTCCCCTGATTAGAGTCCCTATTTCTCCCCTTGTTTTCCGTTTCTGTCCTGTCGGATCCTTGTCTATTGTTCACCGTGCTGTGTCTGTGTATCGCCCTGTCGTGTCGTGTTTCCCTCAGATGCTGCGTGGTGAGCAGGTGTCTGAGTCTGCTACGTTCAAGTGCCTTCCCGAGGCAACCTGCAGTTCATGATCGAGTCTCCAGTCTGTTCTCGTCATTACGAGTGGAATTGTGCTTTATGATTGTATATTTACTTTACTGGATTAAAGACTCTGTTTCGCCAAGTCGCTTTTGGGTCCTCATTCACCTGCATAACAGAAGGATCCGACCAAGAATGGACCCAGCGACTATGGATTCTCTCTACTCTACTCTCGAGTTCCAGGGAGCGATGCTCGGCAGACACGAGCAGGAATTGTCTGCTGCTCGGCATGCCGTTGAGACCCTGGCCGCTCAGGTCTCCGATCTCTCAGGACAGTATCAGAGTCTTCGTCTCATAGTGCCACCAGCTACTTCCGGGTCTTCCGAGCCTCCGGAACCTAGGGTTAATAACCCACCATGTTATTCTGGGCAGCCCACTGAGTGCCGCTCCTTTCTCACCCAGTGTGATATAGTGTTCTCTCTCCAACCCAACACATACTCAAGAGAGAGAGCTCGGATTGCCTACGTCATATCACTCCTTACTGGTCGGGCTCGGCAGTGGGGCACAGCTATCTGGGAGGCAAGCGCTGAGTGTACTAACAATTATCTGAACTTTAAAGAGGAGATGATAAGAGTTTTTGATCGTTCAGTTTTGGGAAAGAAGCTTCCTGGTCCCTGTCTTCCCTATGTCAAGGTAATCGATCCATAACGGATTACTCTATAGAGTTTCGCACTCTTGCTGCCTCCAGTAACTGGAACGAGCAGGCGTTGCTCGCTCGTTTTCTGGAGGGACTCCACGCTAAGGTTAAGGATGAGATTCTCTCTCGGGAGGTTCCATCCAGCGTGGATTCTTTGATTGAACTCGCTATTCGCATTGAACGACGGGTAGATCTTCGTCACCGAGCTCATAGAAGAGAGCTCGCGTTAACTGTGTCTCCCCTCTCTCCGACACTACCATCTTTCCCCACTGACTCTGGTGTTGAGCCCATGCAGCTGGGGGGTATTCGCATTTCAACTAAGGAGAGGGAACGGAGAATCACCAACCGCCTCTGTCTCTATTGCGGTTCCGCTGGTCATTTTGTCATTTCATGTCCAGTTAAAGGCCAGAGCTCATCAGTAAGCGGAGGGCGACTGATAAGCGCTACTAGACGGTCCTCTCCGTCAAGTACCTGTACTACTTTACCGGTCCATCTACGCTGGACCGGATCGGCAGCTTCCTGCAGTGCATTAATAGACTCTGGGGCGGAGGGCTGTTTTATGGACGAAGCCTGGGCTCGGGAACATGACATTCCTCTCAGACAGTTAGGGAGCCCACGGTCATGTTCGCCTTGGATGGTAGTCCTCTCCCCAGTATATTATGTGAAACACACTACCTTTAACCCTCACTGTATCTGGTAACCATAGTGAGACCATTTCTTTTTTGATTTTTTGTTCACCTTTTACACCTGTTGTTTTGGGTCATCCCTGGCTAGTGTGTCATAATCCTTCTTTTGATTGGTCTAGTAATTCTATCCTTTCCTGGAACGTTTCTTGTCATGTGAAGTGTTTAATGTCTGCTATTTCTCCTGTTTGTTCTGTCCCCTCTTCTCAGGAGGAACCTGGTGATTTGACAGGAGTGCCGGAGGAATATCATGGTCTGCGCACGGTCTTCAGTCGGTCCAGAACCAACTCCCTTCCTCCTCACCGGTCGTATGATTGTTGTTCTGATCTCTTTAAGAAGCGTTTTGCATCCGCTCCTATCCTTGTTGCACCTGACGTCACTAAACAGTTTATTGTTGAGGTTGACGCGTCGGGGTGGGCGTGGGAGCCATTCTGTCCCAGCGCTCCGATACTGACGATGGGGTCCACCCTTGTGCGTATTTTTCTCATCGCCTGTTACCGTCGGAACGTAACTATGATGTGGCTAACCGCGAACTGCTCGCCATCCGTTTAGCCCTAGGCAAATGGCGACAGTGGTTGGAGGGGCGACCGTTCCTTTTTGTCGTTTGGACTGACCAAAGGAACCTTGAGTACATCCGTTCTGCCAAACGACTGAATGCGCGTCATGCTCGTTGGGCGTTGTTTTTCGCTCGTTTGAGTTCGTTATTTCTTATTGCCCGGGTACTAAGAACACCAAGCCTCATGCTTTATCCCGTCTCTTTAGTTCTTCTGTGGCTTCTACCGATCCCGAGGGGATCCTTCCTGTTGGGCGTGTTGTCGGGTTGACAGTCTGGGGAATTGAAAGACAGGTTAAGCAAGCACTCACGCACACTGCGTCGCCGCGCGCTTGTCCTAGTAACCTTCTTTTCGTTCCTGTTTCTACTCGTCTGGCTGTTCTTCAGTGGGCTCACTCTGCCAAGTTAGCTGGCCATCCCGGCGTTCGAGGTACTCTTGCTTCTATTCGCCAGCGGTTTTGGTGGCCTACTCAGGAGCGTGACACGCGCCGTTTCGTGGCTGCGTGTTCGGACTGCGCGCAGAATAAGTCTGGTAATTTTTTTTCTGCTTCTGCTCCTGGTCTTGCTGGGTCTCAGTCTGTTCCCTGCCATCGCATCTCTCCTGTTCTTGTTCCTGCCCTTGCTGTGTCTCAGTCTGTCCCTTGTTGTTACTCTCCTGGCCTGTTTGGTCCTGTTTGCTCTAAAGCTTTCAGTTCTCTACCCGTGTCTCATTTTTTTTTTAGAGTAGTACCCTAGTTTCCCTTTTTTCGTTTTCCGTTACGGTCCTGAGGAGAGGAGTTGGGTTCTTTCTCGGGACGTGCTGGACCGTTTGTGATCTATGATTTCCTCCGTTGCCGCCAGTGTTCCTCCTCGAGAGCGCCAGGAGGCGCTCGGTGAGTGGGGGGGTACTGTCATGTTTTGTCTTATATTGTCTTGTCATTATGCTTTCCCTTCTGTTCGTTTCCCCCTGCTGGTCTTTTTAGGTTTGTTCCCTTTTTTCTCTCTCCCTCTCTCTCTCTCTTCTCTCTATCGTTCCGTTCCTGCTCCCAGCTGTTCCTATTCCCCTAATCAATCATTTAGTCTTCCCACACCTGTTCCCTATCTTTTCCCCTGATTAGAGTCCCTATTTCTCCCCTTGTTTTCCGTTTCTGTCCTGTCGGATCCTTGTCTATTGTTCACCGTGCTGTGTCTGTGTATCGCCCTGTCGTGTCGTGTTTCCCTCAGATGCTGCGTGGTGAGCAGGTGTCTGAGTCTGCTACGTTCAAGTGCCTTCCCGAGGCAACCTGCAGTTCATGATCGAGTCTCCAGTCTGTTCTCGTCATTACGAGTGGAATTGTGCTTTATGATTGTATATTTACTTTACTGGATTAAAGACTCTGTTTTCGCCAAGTCGCTTTTGGGTCCTCATTCACCTGCATAACATAAACACATTTCTGCATAAAATGTGAGAGAAATAAGCTTTTTGTGTGTGTGGAAAGTTTCTGCGATATTTTGTTTCAGCTCATTAAACATGGCACAAACACTTTACATATTGCATTTATATTTTTGTTCAGTAAATATATATTTTTGTGGACTTTTAACATTACAATATCTGGTAGAACTTGCCCCTAAGATTAACATACAGGTAACTGCCAAAATAATGGAAACACTTGAGGAAATGGGGGATACAAAATATATTGAAAGCAGATGCTTCCACAGAGGTGTGGTTCCTGAGTTAATTAAGCAATTAACATCCCATCATGCTTAGGGTCATGTATAAAATTATTTGGGCCATTATTATTGCTACCATGGCTATGCTCCCATAGGATGACAATGCTCCTATCCACAGGGCGATAGTGGTCACTGAATGTTTTGATCATCATGAAAACGATGTTAACCATATGCCATGGACTTCCAGTCACCAGATCTCAACCCAATTGAGCACCTGTGGGAGATTCTGGAGCGGTGCTTGAGAACGTGTTTTCTATCATCAACAAAACACCAAATAATGGAATTTCTCGTGGAAGAATGGTGTCTCGTCCCTCTGGTAGAGCTCCAGACACAACAGTCAATGCCTGGGTGCATTGAAGCTGTTCTGACTCGTGGTTGCCCGACTCCCCATTAAGATGCTTTATGTGTTTCCTTTATTTTGTCTGTTATCTGTATCTATGCATTGGCCAAGGGATATGGAGTAAATTCTACAGCGTCTCTGTATTTTTTGTTGTTTAACACTGACACCCAGTGGCCAAAATAAGCTGTTTGCTTTGCTTCCTCTCTCTTAAAAGGAGTTAAGGAGGCTCGTGTGTGCCAGGTACCACCCGAAATGAGAACGGGTACGTTATGACCCAGTCACAACTCTCTCTTTACCTGTCCAATCCCAAACCCCCTCCTCTAGCCCTTACCACTTCTGTGTTTGCTGATCTCAGGGAACCAGGTAGGTGTAGTAATAGATGGATACCTTCCCAGTGGACTTAGCTGTCGCTTACACCTATCCATTTAATTTAGATCTGCAAACACTGATGAGTTAGGGGCTGTCAGTTACATAACAACTACACTGAAATAAAAAGATCCACAGATAGATTTGTTCACAATAGCCACTACAGGTTGTGGTTTTGTGCAGGCAGAATAGAACTTGTTCTGCAGTAGTCTGCTGGTCTGGGAGTCTAGGAGAAAGAGGAATGTGAACCATGCATAGAATTGAAACCAGGTCAGCACTGCATAGCAATACAGATGTACTTATCTTGATTTCAGGACAAAATAACAGACAGAAATGTTATGCTTAAAAAGTTAATAAAGCTTGATCACGTTCTCTTCTTGTCGTGCCAAAGGTAGATAAACTATTAAACCTGGGAAAAAAACTATCATTTTTTCTGGTCTTATGTAGTGGCGGTCTTTGTCACTGTTTGTATACTAGTAGTGGCACGGTTAGCATCAGCCATTATCTATTACAAACTGGTGTGACAGCGAAGGTGTTGCATCATTCTAATGGCAGTGTTCATACACGTTGCCAGCAGCTTCAGGTTTATTGTCACTACATTTTATACTAGACTGTTGGATCAGATGGAATTCAAACCATGTACAGAATGTTGAGCATCAGCACCGGGTCTGTGTACCGTAACTTTGTCTATGTGTCATGCCTTGGTCTTTGTATTTTGTGTTTTCTTTATTTATTTGGTCAGGCCAGGGTGTGACATGGGTTATTGTGGTGTGTTTTTGTCTTAGGAGTTTTGTGGGGTGTTACGTAGTCTATGGCTGCCTGAGGTGGTTCTCAATCAGAGTCAGGTGATTATCGTTGTCTCTGATTGGGAACCATATTTAGGCAGCCATATTCTGTGAGTGTTTTCGTGGGTGATTGTTCCTGTCTCTGTCTCTGTGTTTGCACCAGATAGGGCCGTTTCGGTTTTTGTTATTTCATTTCGTTATTTTTGTAGTTTCTGTATGTATAGTTTTTCTTTCATTAAAATATCATGAATCATCATCACGCTGCATTTTGGTCCGATCCTTGTTCTACCTCTTCATCAGAGGAGGAGATAGAAGAGAGCCGTTACACCATGTGCACATATAACTCTATGTACAGGTAACTGCCAAAATAAAGGAAACATAAAGTGTCTTAATAGGGCGTTGGGCCACCACAAGCCAACAGAACAGCTTCAATGCACCTTGGCATAGATTCTATTGGAGGGATGCGACACCATTCTTCCATGAGGGGGAGCTCGGGACAGAGGGGCAGCTCGGGACAGAGGGGCAGCTCGGGACAGAGGGGCAGCTCGGGACCGAAGCAGCCCGGGACTGAGGGGAAGCCCGGTACTGAGAGGAAGCCCAGTACTGAGAGGAAGCCCAGTACTGAGAGGAAGCTCACGCAGGTAGTAGGCTCTGGTAAATCCTGGCTGGCTGGTGGAATTGGATGATTCAGGTTGTCTGGCCGATCTAGAAGATCATGGCTGACTGGCACTTCTGGCGGATCTTGGCAGACTGGCACTTCTGGCGGATCCTGGCAGACTGGCGACGCTGGGCAGACTGGCGGCGCTGGGCAGACTGGCGGCGCTGGGCAGACTGGCGGAGCTGGGCAGACTGATGGCGCTGGGCAGACTGGCGGCACTTGGCAGACTGGTGGCACTGGGCAGACTGGCGGCGCTGGCGGCGCTGGGCAGACTGGCGGCGCTGGGCAGACTGGGAGCACTGGGCAGACTGGGAGCACTGGGCAGACTGGGAGCACTGGCGGCGCTGGGCAGACTGGCGGCACTGGCGGCGCTGGACAGACAGGAGACTCCGGCAGCGCAGGAGAGGAGAAAGGCTCTGGCTGCGCTAAACAGGCGGGAGACTCCGGCAGCGCAGGAGAGGAGAAAAGCACTGGCTGCGCTGAACAGGCGAAGCGCACTGGAGGCCTGGTGCGTGGTGCTGGAACTGGTGGTACTGGATCGAGGACACGCACAGGAAGCCTGGTGCGGGGAGCTGCTACCGGAGGACTGGTGTGTGGAGGTGGCACAGGATGGGCTAGACCGTGAAGGCGTACTGGAGATCTTGAGAGCAGTGTAGGCACAGGACGTGCAAGGCTAGGGATGTGCACAGGAGGCCTGGTGCGTGAGGCTGGCACCAACTTCACCAGCCGACTAACACGCACCTCAGGTTGAGTATAGAGCGCTAACTCAGGTGCTATCAAATCCCCGACACGATCCGTCGGACGAATATTATATCTATAGCACCAAGCTAGCAACTCCCTCATTACTCTCCACTCCACTTTCCCCATTAACTCCTTCACAGTCTCTGCTTCGCTCACCTCTAACACTGGCTCTGGTCTCCTCCTTGGCTCCTCACGATGAACAAGGAGAGTTGGCTCAGGTCTATCTCCTGACTCAGCCATACTCTCCCTAAGCCCCCCCCCCCAATACATTTTTTGGGGTGACTTTCGGTTTTCGCTCTGCGCCGCCGTGCTTTCCTTTTCGACTCCATTCGTCTATAGCCCTCTTCGCATTGCTGTAGGGAATCCCAGGCGGGCTCCTGCACTCTCTCCGGGTCGGCCGCCCACCTGTCGATTTCTTCCCACGTCGTATAATCCATGCCTCTACCGTCCATAACGTCCTCCTTTAGATCCTGCCAGTTTACACACTGCTCGGTCTGTGAGTGGTGGGTGTTTCTGTAACGGCGTTCGTCTGTTGAATGAAGAGAGTCAGACCGAAATGCAGCGTGTAGGTTACTCATGACTTTAATGAACAGAATAGCGGTACATGAAATAACTGAAATACAAAAACAACAGAACGGAACGTGAAACTAATTACAGCCTATCTGGTGACTAACAACACAGAGACAGGAACAAACACCCACGAAATACAAAGCGAAACTGAGGCTGCCTAAATACGGTTCCCAATCGGAGACAACGATAAGCACCTGACTCTAATTGAGAATCGCCTCAGGCAGCCAAACCTATACCACACCCCTAATCAGCCGCAATCCCAAATAATACAAACCCCAATACGAATACAACATATAAACCCATGTCACACCCTGGCCTACCCAAACATATAACAAAAACACAAAATACAATGACCAAGGCGTGACACTGACAACAAAATCACACAAAAATGATCAATGGAAATCAAATTTATCAACCCATGGAGGTCTGGATTTGGAGTCACACTCAAAATTGAAGTGGAAAACCACACTACAGGCAGATCCAACTTTGATGTAATGTCCTTAAAACAAGTCAAAATGAGGCTCAGTAGTGTGTGTGGCCTCCACGTGCCTGTATGACCTCCCTACCATGCCTGGGCATGCTCCTGATGAGGTGGCGGATGGTCTCCTGAGGGATTTCCTCCCAGATCTGGACTAAAGCATCCGCCAACTCCTGGACAGTCTGTTGTGCAACGTGGCGTTGGTGGATGGAGCGAGACATGATGTCCCAGATGTGTTCAATTGGATTCAGGTCTGGGGAATGGGCGGGCCATTCCATAGCATCAATGCCTTCCTCTTGCAGGAACTGCTGACACACTCCAGCCACATGAGGTCTAGCATTGCATTAGGAGGAACCCAGGGCCAACTGCACCAGCATATGCAGAACGTTCTCCACGGCGTCTCCAGACTGTCACGTCTGTCAAATGTGCTCAGTGTGAACCTGCTTTCATCTGTGAAGAGCATAGGGTGCCAGTGGCGAATTTGCCAATCTTGGTGTTCTCTGGCAAATGAAAAACGTCCTGCACGGTGTTGGGCTGTAAGCACAACCCCCACCTGTGGACGTCAGGCCTTCATACCACCCTCATGGAGTCTGTTTCTGACCGTTTGAGCAGACACATGCACATTTGTGGCCTGTTGGAGGTCACTTTGCAGGGCTCTGGCAGTGCTCCTCCTGCTACTCCTTGCACAAAGGCGGAGGTAGCGGTCCTGCTGCTGGGTTGTTGCCCTCCTACGGCCTCCTCCACGTCTTCTCATGTACTGACCTGTCTCCTGGTAGCACCTCCATGCTCTAGACACTACGCTGACAGACACAGCAAACCTTCTTGCCACAGCTCGCATTGATGTCCCATCCTGGATGAGCTGCACTACCTGAGCCACTTGTGTGGGTTGTAGACTCCGTCTCATGCTACCACTAGAGTGAAAGCACCGCCAGCATTCAAAAGTGACCAAAACATCAGCCAGGAAGCATAGGAACTGAGAAGTGGTCTGTGGTCACCACCTGCAGAACCACTCCTTGGGGGTGTCTTGCTAATTGCCTATAATTTCCACCTGTTGTCTATTCCATTTGCACAACAGCATGTGAAATTTATTGTCAATCAATGTTGCTTCCTAAGTGGACAGTTTGATTTCACAGAAGTGTGATTGAATTGGAGTTACATTGTGTTGTTTAAGTGTTCCCTTTATTTTTTTGAGCAGTGTACTTTGTATCCCTAATTTACTCGTGTTTCCTTTATTTTGGCAATTACCTGTATATGTCTATTGTCTGCCGATAGGTAATTATTGTCTTGCCCTGGTGACAATCTAATTTCTTCTCTGAGATTGACAAAGCATGATCAGGAAATTCTATAGATTATCTACTGGGCCATGCTACAGATGCATTCTATTTGTCCAGCACCTTTTCCAGATCCAGACACTTCCAGACACTTTTAGCATAACATAGAGCAGGTAATGGTGTTTCTCATTCCTCTGTGGGGCAGGAGCGAGTGCAGCACTTCCACAGGAGGATTCAGTCTCTAGGTAAAGCCCTGCTGAGGTCTGTAGCCAGAAATAAGGCAGAAGGAGAGGGACCCAGATTCCTCCAGACACTCACAATCTGGTAAAATGAATGTCAATTTCACCTAAATCTCCCATTCTTGAAGCCATTTCTCATCTTTTCACCATGTTAGTATTTTAACTAGTGCATTTTTTTGCCCATGCAAATCCAGAATAGTACAGGACTGTAACACATTACACATATTTATAGTGGATGTGTGTACAGATAGCTTTGACACATCACTAATGTTATTACAGCTAATGATGTGTTCTTTAATCTAGCCTCCCAGGTGGGTCCTACCTGGCTGAAATTATGGGGGTGTCCTCTGTCTCTTGCATGGCCTGTGGAAGGGGAGGAGAGGGACAGGATGACCCCAGCATGGTCACATGCATCACCCCTCAGTGTAAAGGTACAGCAGCCAAACTCAGGCCTTTAAGGTTGTCTTTGTTTGGGGATTTTTGTTTTTGTTTATAGGACCCCCTTGAAAAGTAGATAGATCTGTTTCCTCTACAAGTTCATAAAAGTTACCTGCCTTTCATGTGCCAATTTTTTTTGTGTCATAAAATCTTACCTTCTTTCCTTGTAAAATCAAATGGAGTTTGACCTTACTGTGTGTACAGTGAGGGAGTTGACTCTGTTAAACTGTTGACACAGCCTATAAGGATAAGAATTCAGCTAACAACTTTGGTGAAGCACAACAAGGGGTGTTTCTCAAAGCCAGATTTGCAACTCTTTGCAATCACTTATTACTTGTTACTTGTTGTTTCAGAATGTTAACCCATGTTTGCAGGCCATATCTTTGATACTATTTTGTGAAATAGCCCCTGGTCTTGATGAGTTTTAAGTTCCTCTTGGCAATCTGACTTTTCTGTTCCATTCAACTGCTCCACTGTGGTTTGTTGCACTCTAACCCGTCTGCTGCTTTAACATTGCACAGGGGTATAGTGTAAGCAGTGCTTCCAGAGTATGGGCCAGGTGTGTGCAGTTTGCATGGGACCCCTGACCTTTCAGGAGGACTGTGAGAAAGAGCTGGGAGGCATCCACAGGGACACATTACTCATGATGACCATGCGTTAGACTGTTAAACCTGTTAGACTCTAGCTGCCCACTTAACTATCGTGTTACACTTTGTTTGGTTACACTTAAAATACAGTAAGTTACTCACTTGCCCCAATTGCATTTTGTCACTAGAAACAATTTGTAACGTAGTAACTAAACATGTAACTAATGTGGAATAATAATGAATTAATGAACTAGAATGTGTCTCTTAGTCATACAGAAGAGCAGTTGTGTGTTGTAACAGTGGTATAATCTGTATGTTCCAGAGACTCCAGTGATGATGAGCAGCTGGGCCTGTGGGCCGCGGCGCTAACTTGCCCCCACATCCCCCACAGGGGCACCAGGAGACTGATGAAGATGGGGATCGCCATGGCAACGTGGCGATGGCACTCATAGAGCAGGGTGCAGCGTGGGGCCTGCAGCAGTATAGGGCTGGTGGAAGGAGACAATGGGGACAGTAGTAGATTTTGCCGATTTTTTTAAAATTGATTTATTTTATATATATATATATATATTCTTTATAACTTTATTTAACTAGGCAAGTCAGTTAAGAACACATTCTTATTTTCAATCACGGCCTAGGAACGGTGGGTTAACTGCCTTTTTCAGGGTCAGAACCACAGATTATTACCTTGTTTCGGTCACTAGTCCAACGCTCTAACCACCTGCCTCACGAGGAGCCTGCCTGTTACACGAATGCAGTAAGAAGCCAAGGTAAGTTGCTAGCTAGCATTAAACTTATCTTATAAAAAACAATCAATCAATCATAATCACTAGTTATAACTACACATGGTTGATGATATTACTAGTTTATCTAGAGTGTCCTGCGTTACATATAATCGATGCGGTGCGCATTCGCAAAAAAGGGCTGTCGTTGATCCAACGTGTACCTAACCATAAACATCAATGCCTTTCTTAAAATCAATACACAGTATATATTTTTAAACCTGCATATTTAGCTAAAAGAAAGGTTAGCAGGCAATATTAACCAGGTGAAATTGTGTCACTGCACTTGCGTTCATTACACGCAGAGTCAGGTCATTTCGAAATAATTTGCCAGAATTTTACGTAATTATGACATAACATTAAAGGATTTGCAATGTAACAGGAATATTTAGACTGGATGCCATCCGTTAGATAAAATATGGAACGGTTCCGTATTTCACTGAAAGAATAAGCGTTTTGTTTTCGAAATGATAGTTCATGGATTCGACCATATTAATGACCTATGGCTCATATTTATGTGTGTTATTATGTTATGATTATTATGTCATTATGTTATGATTTGATAGAGCAGTCTGACTGAGCGATGGTAGGCACCAGCAGGCTCGTACGCATTCATTCAAACAGCACTTTCGTGCGTTTTGCCAGCATCTCTTCACAATGCTTGGCTGTTTATGACTTCAAGCCTCTCAACTCCCGAAATTAATCTGGTGTAACCAATGTGAAATGGCTAGCTAGTTAGCGGGGTGCGCGCTAACAGTGTTTCAAACATCACTCGCTCTGAGACTTGGAATGGTTGTTCTCCTTGTGGAGTGATGGGTAACGCTGCTTCGAGGATGGCTGTTGTCGATGTGTTCCTGGTTTTAGCCCAGGTAGCAGAGAGGGATGGAAGCTATACTGTTACCCTGTCATGAGAATTATGTTCTCAAGGTTCCTAACCTAATTCAATTATGCTACTCAGTCTGTGACCTAGAATTTGTAAGATACTGGTCGAATGAAACAGACGCTAAAATAGTCAAAAAGGTTTATTCATGAGAGCGCTGGTCTGTTGTACAAAACCATTCATTTTATACTGGCTTCTTATGCACACACTTTCACACACAAACATTAGGTATCCTACGCACACACGCACATACTTTCACACACAAACATTAGATATCCTACGCACACACGCACATACTTTCACACACAAACATTAGATATCCTACGCACACACGCACATACTTTCACACACAAACATTAGGTATCCTACGCACACACTGTCCTGCTACCCAGCCAACAAAGATTAGGGGAGTCCGTGAGAATCACTCTCCGTCCTCCCTCAAGATAGGGAGACCCTGGGAAGTACTCTCAGTGGCCCCCAGCCAAGGTCGGCACCGAATCTTGCTCAGACAGTCTATTTTTAAGATATACGATAACAGACACTGTACAGATATATTGTTTTACCCTAATTCTGACTAAAAACTACACTCACGGATATATAATTCTACTGACTAAAACCACACACATCATTAATTATAACTTTATGATTCTAATCAATTTCATACAATTATATGGTTTCAGGATGGAGTATTCTAATCATTCATTTAAACCTATAAATTCCATCAACATACACTGGCAATACTAAAAAATAAAAAATACAAATCGTATAGAGAGAAATATTCCTATAATAACTACAACCTAAAACATCTTACCTGGGAATATTGAAGACTCATGTTAAAAGGAACCACCAGCTTTCATATGTTCTCATGTTCTGAGCAAGGAACTTACCTGGCACATATTGCACTTTTACTTTCTTCTCCAACACTTTGTTTTTGCATTATTTAAACCAAATTGAACATGTTTCATTATTTATTTGAGGCTAAATTGATTTTATTGATGTATTATATTAAGTTAAAATAAGTGTTCATTTATTATTGTTGTAATTGTCGGCAGCGTAGCCTAGTGGTTAGAGCGTTGGACTAGTAACCGGAAGGTTGCAAGTTCAAACCCCTGAGCTGACAAGGTACAAATCTGTCATTCTGCCCCTGAACAGGCAGTTAACCCACTGTTCCCAGGCTGTCATTGAAAATAAGAATATGTTCTTAATTGACTTGCCTGGATAAATAAAGGTAAAATAAAAATTACAAATACATTTTAAAAATTAGCTGATTAACCGGTATCGGCTGGAGACCCAAGGGTGCAAGAGTGAAACTTCACACAGTGACGCCTTCTTTCACTCTAGCACCTCTGGCCAGATTGACCACTAAGTATGGGTCCCTGAGAACAGTCACAGTCCACAGCCTTGGCCACAACTCACAACCGCAACTTTCTCAAGGATGACCACCTTAAAACCAACCAGAACTAATTGTGCTCAGCTCAGAACACTGCAGTCTGTGATAAAGAGGCTACAGATGTTAATAGGGATGAGCAAATTACTTTCTAAGTTATATACATTTAATTTAGTATTAAAATACATGTTTTCCATGTTATCCAAAGTATTAGCCCATTTATTTTCCATATGTGAGTGCGATTAAAAATAGGGGAACTCCATACTGAACTTTTAGATGCATTTGAAGTGTTCTCCAAATCTAGAATGTAAATGAGCTTTGGTTTTGGTTAAATTCCCCCCATTTATGATTTAGTAACATTGGAATGCACTGTATGAATCACCTGCACTCCAGAGGTTCATTTATAATCAAACTGATGATAACCTTAGATGCTATAGGGCCAATGACCTTAGAGTTATTTGAAAGATGAATAGTACAAGCTGATGTCATGCATTGTGGATTGACCATTGTAGGACCGTTTTAAGAGAATAAATACATTATTTAATATTTACATTTTATAATGTTAGTCAGACTGTTTTGTGATATTCATATTTGTATGTCTCTGTGGAAAGTTGGAAACAGATAAGGACACTATGACTTTGTAAATGGGGTGGTAAACGCCCACAAAGTTTGAATTAAAAAGTACAATAAATAAGTAAACTGAATAACAACGCACACGTCTCATGTTTCCACCGTCAGTTCATTATACAGGCCCAGTGTTAAATGTCGGTGTTTCTCCTCCCCATTCCTTGTCTGATGCCGGGGTGGAATCCAGTTTTTTGTGTGTGTGTGTGTGTGTGTGTGGGAGGATACGAGATTCCAGCCAGGATGGCAATGGAACGCTAACAAGAAAAGTTTCCTCTTGACTGGACAGACCAAAACGGACTCAATGGCGACCAAGGTATGATATATCACCTTGTAAGAGTTGTTTTCTTACCATTAATAATCTTTAAGTCAATACTTATATGTTTCTTATTTTGATATTTAGAATTTGTGATTCAAACGCACAGGAGACTGTAATCAAGTTTATTAGCTAGGGCGCCGGCTCTCACATATAGGACTTTCGTGCAAACTGACATCAGCGCATGATGTACGATAAAGCGCTAACATGTTAGAGCGTAACAAATCGAAACCAATTTAGCTATTTTACCAGAGTATATCATTAGCCGACATTCTGCTCACTGGTCTTGTGGATTTCTTTTTGACACGGAATTCGCAATCTGGGTGCCAGTTATTTTGTAGCAGTTGAGTGCCCTGTGCCTCGACATTCGGCGCAGAGTAACAGAAAGCACGGGGAATCAATCAGGTTCACGCACCCCTTTCTATGGAAACGCTGGGATGGGTACGCTTTTTTGTTGAGGAACGTCTAATTTTGCGTGGCTATTTGAATGATATCTGAATTTATTGCATTGAAAATTGGTTTCTAGCCACCATTGATAGTAAATGTTGACGCCACACACATATATATATATATATATATGCCATTTAGCAGACGCTTTTATCCAAAGCGACTTACAGTCATGTGTGCATACATTCTACGTATAATAGGTGCAGTACAGTGGGATTTAATGAGCCCAAAGTTCAGCTATGGATATGCAATGTATTACAAAAGGCTACCCGAGATTAATAGGAATAACGTTCTACAGCTTTGGCCAACACCCAGAAGGTAAATCTGTGAGAGCTGCCAGTGCAGACTGACAGGGTGTGCTACAAAGCTTGAGTGGGGTTGTTAAATGAATGAATCAGTCAGTCAACCATTAGTTTAATACAATTCTGCTGAAATATACACTATGGGCACAAAACATTAGGAGAACACCCTTTTGCCCTCAGAACAGCCTCAATTCATCTGGGCATGGGCTCTTCACGGTGTAGAAAGCGTTCCACATTGATGCTGGCCCATATTGACTCCAATATTGACTCCAATTCTTCACAGGGTTGAGTCAAATTGGCTAGATGTCCTTTTGGGTGGTGGACCATTCTTGATGCAGACGGGAACTGTTGTGTGTGAAAAACCCAGCAGCATTGTAGTTCTTGACACACTCAAATCGGTATGCCTGGCACCTACTACATACACTTAAATATTTTGAATTGCCCACTCACCCTCTAAATGGCACACACACAAAATCCATGTCTCAATTGTCCCACGGCTTTAAAATCCTTCTTTAACCTGTCTCCCCCCCTTCACATACACTAATTAAAGTAGATTTAACCTCTGTGGGACAGTTGAGCTAATGTGCTCTAATGTGATTAGCATAAGGTTGTAAGTAACAAGAACATTTCCCAGGGCATAGACATATCTGATATGGGTAGAACGCTTAAATTCTTGTTAATCTAACTACACTGTCCAATTTACAGTAGCTATTACAGTGAAATAATACCATGCTATTGTTTGAGGAGAGTGCACAGTTGTGAACTTGAATGTATTAATAAACCAATTAGGCACATTTGGGCAGACTTGATGCAACATTTTAACAGGAATGCAATGGTTCATTGGATCAGTCTAAAACTTTGTATATACACTGCTGCAATCTAGTGGTCAAAATCTAAATTATGCCTAAACTGGAATAATACATTGTGGCTTTTCTCTTGCATTTCAAAGATGATGGGAAAAAACTGCATGTTTTTTTCTTTGTATTATCTTTGACCAGATCTAATGTGTTATATTCTCCTACGTTAATTTCACATTTCCAAAAACGTAAAAGTGTTTCCTTTCAAATGGTATCAAGAATATGCATATCTTTGCTTCAGGTCCTGAGCTACAGGCAGTTAGATTTGGGTATGTCATTTTTGGCGAAAATTGAAAAAAAGAGTCTGATCCTTAAGAGGTTTTAACAGGTGACATCAATAAGGGACCATAGCTTTCACCTGGTCAGTCTCATGGAAAGAGCACATGGAAAGAGTTCCTAATGTTTTGTACACTCAGTGTATATGTAAACAAATTAAATACTTCAGAATCCTATACAATCAACCCTCAATTGAGTTTTGGAATTGTACCAATTCTTTTTGAATCTGAGATCCTGCCATTAATGTTTTTCCCATGATGATGCAGATATTGTGGCAGCTAAATCAACATTTGCTGAAATATCAAATAAATTAGGAAATGTCAGTAATAGCAGTTTAACTAATTACAACTGAGGAACTCTATTCAAATGCTTCAAAAGTACAGGTCATTTTATCATAATCAAGCGACACGCCCTAAACTATGTTCATGACTAGCCCTGAGGCTTAACACATCTTGGTATTGTTCTTGGGTAAACATTATCCTAACAGTAGTGTGTGTGACACATATATGTTTTACTACCAGGTATGCACTGTGCAGGATACTGATCATAATGTGATTGCAAATGAGTAACTTACACTCATGATTAGGTTGTGTTATGCATAGTACAATTTATCTGTCATACACTATTAAAGTGTATACTTCCTTCAAATCTGCTCTTAATCTTTGTGTTATTCTCTCTCACACACCACAAGTACTCAGATCTGGAGTTGGCATTGAACACCCTGGTAAGTCAGTTCCATGATGCTGCAGCCAACAATGCCCCCACACTAACCACAGAGGAGTTCCAGACCCTAGTCTCCACACAGCTACCTACCCTTGACAAGGTAATATGAACCCACACAGTAAAGTATGACTCTGTTCCAATATGTTCCTTCCTTCCTTGTGGTAATCACTGATCTGACATGACTGAATTCAGGAAATCTGTGTAGTTTAACCCCGTCTTAAACCTATCCAGCCATGTCATATAAATGTTTATCCCAAGGAAAGGATGAAGGAAGAATGCATTTGAACTATTGGGCCAGGGAGAGGTCCCTCATTTTGATTGATAAATTCTTCCCTTCTATGGCAACCCCTGAACAAATAGAAGTGCAATCCCAAAATGATCCCTAAACAGTCTAATCTCTACCATCAAGCTGTGTGTTGCCTCCCCCTTGTGGATCTGAGAGGATTGGAATTAGGTTGTGGCTCCACCTAGTTCAACTGGATACATTGCGTAATTACATGCTTACATCTATCCAGCCATTGCTGATTCATGGAGGGTGGATTGATGGGGTGTTTGGATGGCTCTATTTAAATATGGACCGTAAATTATGTTATATTTTTCAACCCTTAAAAAAAAAAAAAACACATGACAACATCACACAAACATCAACTACATCACACCTGCCCAGACTCACATGCTCATGCCACCATCTCCAGCGCCCACACTCTCTGCCACATGGCCTCAAACTTTACACACTTTCAACATTGTGTTACCGATGAAGGATTGGTTGATTTCCAGTTTTTAAGTGTATATTTTTTCAAGATGATTGACGAGAAAAGTATCGTCCAACCCATTGGCTATCCCACTGCACCCTCATATAAAAAATGTAATATACCAAGTCTTGAAATATGCTGCCAGACAGATTAAAAGTACATTTACATTGTAATACTTCTGACAGACAACTTTGTAACCCCGCCCATAACTTTTGGACTTTATAACTTTATACCCTTTCTAATAGACCTCAGGAGATGAACAAGGCTTGAGCCAGCTGCTGCAGCAGATTGGGGTGAAGGATGGAAGGGGGGTCTCCTTTGAGAACTTTTGGAGCTTAGTCCAGACACTGGCCACCATTCAATACGGACAGAGGAGCCAGGAGAAGACAATCAAGTGTAATTGCGTTCTACAGTGAGGAGCTGGTCAAACATTATCTTGGGAAACCTACCACTTAAGGGAACAGTTTACTCCACCCAAAAAATCACACTTTAACCTGGGCCCCTCCACCCACCCCATCCTAGTATTCTAACTCCCTAACTCCTCCTCCCTGGCTGTTCACACCTGGTTGTTATGTGTCTGCCACAGATAGGGTTAATAAAGTTGTAGGCCTATTGGATGGTTAAATGAAAGGTTTACATTAGTCTTCTATTTCATCTGCAATTACCCAACATTATTATTTCAACTTCATTGTTATTTCAGTTCTTATGGATAATAGCATGCTATTTATGTTTTCATTATTTACATTTTTGTCACTCATTAAAACCAACATGTCAAATGCAAAAATGACTAGAAATGAAACATAGTATGTGTGTTATGTTCATGATAATTGTATAACTTGTTGAATAAAACTTTACATTTTGTTACCTGTTTTGTGTTATTCATGCTTTTTCTCTATCATAAGTATAGGCTAGGCCAATATCATGGAAGCTACCAACTCTAGAATACACAACACGATACAGTCTACTCCTTTATGTAGGTCTGACTCCACCCACTGACTCTGGATCTGATAATATGTCATTCCTAGAGCTAATGTCAGAATTAGAGGTAGAGTAATCTGATCAGTGGTTATGCGGCAACGTCTCGCTCAAAGTAACCGAACCAGAGAGTTTCTAAACCCAGAGGTGCAACATTGCGAGACTTCCGGGAAGGCTTGCTAAAACAGACCAGGCCAAGCAGACCAGGCCTGGGCTTTGGGTTTGAGAAGGCGGTCGCCTGCAGTCTGCTGCAACTTTGAACAAGTCCAATGAGAAGTAAAAACATTCTTCCTTAGTTGTTCATTTCCACTAAAGGCACACCTAAATTGAAGCCAATGTCTTAAGTTGTTGAACAATGTCTAACTCCAACCTCGTGAAGGGGACAAACTGTCACATTTTCGTCAAAAACGAATTTATGTGGAAGCAGTGCCTTTGACGGCCTGCACATGCGCAGTTCGGCGCAAGACCAATGTTTACGTGATTCTGCGCATGAGTTTAGCTAACCAACGTCGCCATGGACCTCGCCTAATGCAACCGTCGTGATCGGGAGAAGCAGTTTATGCCTAGCTGGACTATCTTTGACCAAACTTCTTCCGTTACTATGTTTTTTTAGTCTGAAAGAATATCCGGAGTAGCCTGCCCTGGTTTAGAACCTGCGCAAGGTAAATACAAAAACAGTTTAACGGTTTTTATTCTCATTTGCGTGCGAACAATCATCAATAGAGGTAAGTCTCGCCTTAAATATACATACATTATGATTATGAATAGTAATGCATGTCTCGTTTTTCTCTCATTAAAAGCTATTTTATCCCGAATGACTCTTCCACACAGATGAACCATGGCGGGCAAAGCGGCGGTGACTTTCCGTTTGGGCCGAATGTAGTAAAAGAATCGGGAACATATGGAAATTGTGTCCTCTGTGGGTTAACTTTAAACCACGAGCGATATCCCCAACTTCTTCCCTGTTTGCACTCTATATGTCAAGCATGCCTGCCCCCAGACAATCCAGGGTTGCAGAAAGGTATGAAGCACTTTTGTTGAACACATCGGTTTGGTGAATTTACTGTATCGAGCCCTTGGAATAAGGACTGTTCTGACATTTTGGTCAAGAATGAGTTATTCACATAGCTAGTTAGAGTTGTTCTTGACTTTAGTCGGTGTCCTTCACAGCTCTTTAGATGGTCTTCACATGTGAGACCTCAGGTTATTGGAAAAAGTCCATTTACGACGGAAAAAAATAAATATATAGGAAGTTTTATTTGCACAAACAGCTTTGCTTTGAACTTGGTTTTATAAGTTTATATTTGCAATTCAATCACACAATGCTGGGTTTCCAACAAAAAATGATGTAAAGTAAAGTGATGTCGTGAAAGAGGAAGACATAACAAAACGGTTCTGAGATCTGGGACTCTCCATATTTAAAACTATACATTTTGATAAGACCAATAGTTCCATGTCCTTGATTATTCATATAATGGGTTCTGACGCTCCTTTGCAATTATTTTGATTTGTTTCACCACTTTTGTAGAATAATGACTGGCCACAACTTCTACTCTTTATGGCAATAATAAGTAAATGCAGGTACCTTGGATGATCCCTTAAATCAAATCAAATCAAATCAAATTTATTTATATAGCCCTTCGTACATCAGCTGATATCTCAAAGTGCTGTACAGAAACCCAGCCTAAAACCCCAAACAGCAAACAATGCAGGTGTAAAAGCACGGTGGCTAGGAAAAACTCTCTAGATCCCCATTGGTGAGGCATCCCTGTTTTTATCTTGTTCTATATAGATATTGAAAGAATATTTCACTGAAAATACACACTTACCAGATTGCATGGATAACTAGTAAGTAGTTTGCTTGCACTGGGCATCAAAGACCACTACAATATACCAGTTTACTCATCCAGAGCTAAGCTTTAGCCATGTTGCTAATTATCCATGGTGTATTTGTCATTTTAGTGACAAATACATGGTGAACATGAATGAATGTATTTATGTGGTTTGAAGGATGGAGGAGATTCTCTTTATTTAACAATTACATGGCTTTTCTTTTTAAATTAAATTAATATTATAATTCAGTGCCAGATAGAACCGTTTTACTCAACCCACATCCAACATATGAGAATGCTCAATATCTCATAACTAGACTTTTGGCAGATAGAACCTTATAATTCCAAGGTCACAGTATCATTATCTGGGGGGGAGGCCAAAGACTATTCAGAGAAACCCACAAGACAATCACACAGTGTTTTAGACAGGAAACATTGAGAATGGAAATGTTACAACATTGCAACAATAGTCTATTTCTCTCTCTCTCCAGATCTCTCTATCTCTCCAGCATGTCCGTCCTGTGACCTGCCATTTAATATTCTGGAAGTCAAAGATAATCTCTTTATTAAGAACTCTTCCAACAAACTCTGGACTGGTAATGTCCAGGTGAGACACTTTGGGGGTTAATATGAATAACTCAATAATATTAACTCAGTCAATGATAGTGCTGTTCCCATAGCCTGTGAATGCCTTTACAAATTCTGTGTATTCCATCATCACGTCTGTGACTGCAGTGTACCTGTTGTGAGGGGTTCGTGGCGAGTGGCTGGTGTGTGGAGTGTGGAGAGGCGCTGTGTTCGGAGTGTGTATCTGCACACAGGAGAGTGAAGGTGACGAAGGACCACACTATCCGGCTCCAACCCCCAACAGGTCTGTCCTAGAAAATCATCGTCCAGAATTATATACCCCCAATACCATGCTATTGAGCATTATGGCTATTTTCTTCAGAGACTTCTACTCATGTAGAATTTGATTAAATTATCCACATACATATCGTATCTGCTCAAAGAGTTTTACAAGCATCAGACCATCTTATGCAAACACCTTGTAATATTCAAGTTATATTTTATTATCTGGTCACTACACGCACACACACGCACACAAAAGACCTGGGCCTCCCAAACATTGACTTAGAGGTCTGACTGAGCCAGACACAATCATCAAACACTTGTTGATAATACCAGGACACTGAAATAGCATGTTTATATACTAGAATGTATCATATTTTTGTATTCCCCTGCAGGAGTCTCTGCCCCCACAGTGTTTTGTCCCACACACAAACATGAGCCAATCAAGCTTTTCTGTTTGACCTGCGATCAGCTGACCTGTCGAGACTGCCAACTAATGGATCACAGGAACCACAGGTAAGTTTCCTGGCATATTGTAAATACAGTCACAGTATCATGGAATGTGAGGTTGGGCCTAGTTCAAATACTGTAGAAGAAGCATCCTTACCGACCTTGAAGTAATCGCTAAAACACAATTCGATAGGTAAAAAATAAGTCACGTGATTACTTCGAGAGGAGGACAAGATGGATTCTATAAGCATTTCAACAGGGCTGAAGTCTCTTCTCCTGTTCTCCTGAGTCTCCCCTTCCATTCCCATGCAGTTTCCAGTTCCTCCATGAGGCGATGGTCAGCCAGAAAGAGCAGCTTCAGTCCCTGGTGCAGAGAGTGAGGCAGCAGAGAGTTGCAGTGAAGCAGAGCCTCCTGGACATGGATGGCAGGTAATAACTGGTCAATTACACAGGAATGAAATTACAATATTGGTAGCCATGCTGGTTAAGTGTGCCTTGATTTCATGAATTCAAGTGTGCCTTGAATGATTTGCTTATTTGAGCTGTTCTTCACATAATTTGGACTTGATCGCCCTATTTGGTAAAAGACCTTCTGTATACCGCCCCTACCGTGTCACAACATAACTGATTGGCTCAAACGTATTAATAAGGAAATACATTCTTTATTAACAAGGCACACCTTTTAATTGAAATGCATTCCGGGTGACTACCTCTTGAAGCTGGTTCAGAGAATGTTAAGAGTGTGCAAAGCTGTTGTCGTGTCTTTACTATGATTATATTATATGACATGCTATTTTATCAAATCGATTACCTAATGTTTAATTGCTTACGTGATTGAATTAAACCATGCAACAATTAAAAGACAACTAACTAATCAAGTCACAGAAATACATGAAAACAAACAGTAGATATTATACATTGGGTTGTTAACAATGATACAAAGAAAAGCCCCCTAGAGGGCAAAGCCGATATGACGGCTTGGTCGACAAAAGAAAGGGGTGTGCAGTTCAAGAGCAGGAAACTCATAGAGGATTACTACACTGTCGTGGAAATTTCCTCTATTTACCAAATCATGGGAGCAAACCACACACACACGTCAGAGTTAGTTATAAAAGTCCATCTTTACTTATATGAGCTCTATCACAATCCTGTGACTCTCAGATAAAATTCGGTGTCTCTCAGTGAATTCTCTGAGAGCCCCCTTACAATGCAACTGAGTTCCTTTAATAGCAAAGACACACATAGTCAGACAGCATAGACATAATTCATCGTTCAGCTTTGTCTCCTTTCCCAAACCCCAGAACCATAAACCAAATCCTCCACATCAACAGGCATATATCAAATTGTCATTTAGATACAACCCACTCAAAATACAACCTCCTGGACAAACTCACGGAGAGGTGAATGAGGCTATAGGTTAAGACGGAAACAACATTAGAGGGAGCATAGAATGATTCCAGACACTGCAAACCCTCCTTTCCCCACTGGGAAAGGTAGGGAGTAAAAGATATGTTTACACATGATGACACTTTGACCTCTCCCCTCTCTGTGGCCCATGCAACTTAGCCCTCACATAGAACAGATAACTGCCAATGGCCACCACTATAGTACAACAAAATATATTCTTATGAGAAATAACTCATAAGCATATCATGAAAATAACACATCTTATCTATGTTACTCAACTAATTCTGATAATTCCACAACAACACTCATAGAAATTGCTAATACTTTACATGAACGACCGCTCATTCCAAAATAAATTGCAATTCATATTTACGCCCGTATGTCGTTGTTGTCTTCTCTGTTGGAATCCTCGATCATCCTGTAAGGTTCATCAGAGTCTCTGGGTTAACTTTAATTGAGGTCACAGTCTTTCGTGGTTGTAGGTGGTTAGAATGGATACTTCAGAGTACCATTCAGAAATGTTCTTATAGAATAGATGCTTCGGGGGGGGGTGTATTCTCGTCCCAGGTTTACGTCATTTCTAGCTGCATACTAGTAATTTGTGTCCAGCCATGTAGCCAATGCTCCACGTGGTATAGTCTTGTCCTTTGATAGAGTTGTAAGTTTAGACTACTTCACACACCAGCGTCACCCGGCATGTTTTTGTCTTAGAAATTCAACCATTTGCAACCTTGGCTTACACCAGGGTTTGCGTGGTCTGGTGTGAATTTCATCAGGAATGGGTTTTATGCGTTTCAGTAGAAAAGGGCGGTCCATGACCCTGACGTAATGTCTATGCTCACGTGGGCGTGGCCACTGACTAGTTAATCTCTATATGAAAATCCATACTCTCATTTAGAAGGTTAACATTACATTTAATCTTTTCACTAATAGTTTCATGTTTAATCACATACGTTTCACAATATTTAGATGTAAACCTGACAGCTAGGAAATGTACACTTTAACCTCTTGGTCCTACCTGGCACGCAGGCGTCCCATCTAAAGCTCTGGAAATGCAAATGCGCTACGCTAAATGCTAATAGTATTAGTTAAAACTCAAACGTTCATTAAAATACACATGCAGGGTATTGAATTAAAGCTACACTCGTTGTGAATCCAGGCAACAAGTCAGATTTTTAAAATGCTTTTCGGCGAAAGCATGAGAAGCTATTATCTGATAGCATGTAACACCCCAAAAGACCCGCAGGGGACGTAAACCAAATAATTAGCATAGTCGTCGCTACACAAACCGCACAAATAAAATATAAAACATTCATTACCTTTGACCATCTTCTTTGTTGGCACTCCTAGATGTCCCATAATGACTATTGGTTTTTTGATTAAATCGGTCCATATATAGCCTAGATATTGATCTATGAAAACTGTGTGATAAACGGAAAAAAATAGCGTTTCATAACGTAACGTAATTTTTTTTAATTCAAAAAAGTTGACGATAAACTTTCACAAAACACTTCGAAATACTTTTGTAATGCAACTTTAGGTATTAGTACACGTTAATAAGCGATACAATTAATCAGGAGGCGATGTCAATTCTATAGGTGTCTGTTTCTAAAAAATGTCTTGGAGAGAGCTCGACCAAAACATCCGGTCGGAGACCGGAGGGAATCAATTCCCTTGATTCGGTTAGACCAAGAATCAATTGCGAATCAAATGACAAGACTCTAGACAACGTGTGGAAGCTGTAGGCACTGCAACCTCTGCCTCATTTAATTCGATTCACTTTGAACAATTCCTTGAAGTCGCAGATGGATATTTATTTCCATTTTCAGTGATCAGATATTCCTGCACTTTTCGATGAAACGCACGTTCTGTTATAGTCACAGCCGTGATTTAACCAGTTTTATAAACGTCTGAGTGTTTTCTATCCACACATACTAATCATATGCATATACTATATTCCTGGCCTGAGTAGCAGGGCGCTGAAATGTTGCGCGATTTTTAACAGAATGTTCGAAAAGGTAGAGGGTCGACTTAACAGGTTAAGAGATATATTTGCTGTCCTTCATGAGATCACCAAATGAAACACACTCGTCATAACTGTCCCTTAAGTGTCCACGGACCCTTCCCACATTCTCAAAAGTAGAGATATTGTTTAATTCTCCCATTTTTGGGATTTAGGAGTTTGGCTAAGTGAAGTCCTTTGTTCTCTCTCTGTGCTCTCCCTCTCTTTCTGCATGACCAGAGGGAGAGCGTCTCGGCCAGGAATTTATGATCTGAGATAACAAATCCTGGGTTTAGGAGAGAGAGTGAGGGTGGGGGCACGTTCTACACCCAGAAAGGGCCACGTCATGACACTGTTCTCAAGGCAAAGGGTGGCTACTTTGAAAAATATCAAATATCAAATATATTTTGATTTGTTTAATACTTTCTTTGGTTACTACGTGATTCCATGTGTTATTTCATAGTTTTGATTTCTTCACTATTATTCTACAATATATAAAATAGTACAAATAAAGAAACCTTTGAATGGGTATGTGTGTCCAAACTTTTGACTGGTACTCCATATATCAAAGGGATGCAAAAGCCATTCATTTCATGGAAAGACCCACATGTTCTCTCCCACTCGCAGATTGCTAGACATAACACAACTCAAGTCAAAGCTGAGAGAGAGCCTGAAGAGAATGCTTCTTGCCACTGTTCAACTCTTGAAATCGAGAGCCACGTCGCTCTACAGCAACATAGAGGTATTTCAGCTATCCAAGACTAACACAATGCATGAAAGCTAAAGAAGGTGTGTGTGTGCATACGTGTATGTGATTTTACTCAGTTTGAGTCGATAAAATGCTTGCTCATGTCTACCTAGACAATGTGTAATGCCGAGGTGGCAGGGATCGAGACGAGACGGAGTGCGCTAAACAGACTGGGGCAGAGGCAGGAGTATGTTGCTGACTTTGCTGAGAAAGCCCTGGATGTGGAGGACTTCTTTGCCCTGCTCTCCTGCAAAGGGCAGGTAGGAACCCACTTGTTCTGCCTGTACAAAGCTGCTCACACATTTCTTTGTTTTTCTTTTGGCTTATATGAGAGTGCTTTCTCCCCCAACTCCCCCAAAGACACTTCATTCTGAATTGAGTTGCCAATTTCTCTTTGAATTGAACTTGGATTGGCCATCCCCCACATGAAGCAGAATTTGAATGAAAGGAAGTAGAATTTGAATTCTATAAAATTCAGTGAAATTCAAATGGCTTATTTTACCAACCAATCACCATAGAAATTTTTATTTTGACATAATGTATGGTTACCAATATCACGTAGCATATGGTTGAACATTTTCATTTTTAAAACTCATTCCTAAAACCATTTAAAATTATTACTGTGGTCTGGAAATATTCGAAAATCATGTTGTGGGTTTTCTATAATAATTAATTCCCTTAATGTTTTTAAATATCAGAATACATTTCCCAGAATGCATTAGGTCAAACACTGCAGTATGGAAGGGAATAATCTAACATGTCATGACAAATATTTGAAATGGTATGTGTGTATTATTTGCATCAATAAGTGGCATATCCTTCTTGATAAAATATTTGTCAAATGAATGATACTTTCATGTTTTATGTCTTAGTTCAATTGGTTTGAATTAAATGTTACTTCCTTCAATTAAAATTAAATTCAAATGTTGCTTTCTGTGTGGTGTGGCAAATTCAATTGTATTTTTCGAAATTGAATTAGATTCAGAAATTCGAAATTGACCCCAATTTTGCATCACAAACATTACCACATCAACACACATGCATAACCCTATGGACACATGCTCCTCTCACTCCACAGATTGGGTCCCAGTTACAGCATCTCTTGACTCAGAGTACTGAGCCCCCCGGGACCATGCTTAAGTTGCAGCTGGTGATTACTGATGACTTCAAGAAACAAATAGCTTCCTTTGGTAAATCAAGATACTCAATCTCATATTCATGTAGGCTTTGCTGGCTTGGATTTTAACAAAATCCTTAGATTAAATCAGGAAAAAAATGCTTTAGCATTGATTACCACATAACGATGTGGTAGTCCAGTATTGCCCATTTCAGTGTTGTTAAAATAACATGCCAAAATAGACCCAAGGAATTTTTTTCAATGGGAATGGGGCCACAGGACGCAAGCTTGAGACTGTTTGGTCGTGACCATCGCATTTATATCATCGCTCCTACAATAGTATTATTTTTCTTCCTTTTTTTCCAGGTAAACTTTTGGGTGATATTGTTCCCTTTGCCCAATCACATGTTAGTCAAGACAACCCCCCTGGAAAACCAAGAAAGACCCAATGCTCCCTCTGGCCAGACCTCTTCCAGTGCTCCTAACATGTCCATCCATTCTGTTCCCCCTCCACATAACCCTGTCTTCCAGCCCCCACACCCCTCTTACACTGCCCCATCCAACCCCCACAGTCAGCCCTCAACTTCCCAGCCCTCCACCTCCCGTGCGCCTCCTCCTTATCGCTCCCTGCCTGTCCACACCCCTTCAAACCTTCCATTGAGCCATCCTGTGACGCCCCAGCCCTGCCCATCTACACTAGCACCATCTCACCCCTCCCTGAATATACATAATTCACCATTCTGTCTTCCATCGAACCCTGCCCAGCCATCACTTGTCCCTGCACTTCATGTCCAATCAGCGTTGGTCCCCACAACACATGCCCAGCTATCCCCTGTTCAGCCTCCAACTTCTCCATCTCTCCAACCACTGATCGAAGCCACACCGAGACTTTATGGTATGTTCAAGGCAACTCCTCCACCTGGACCTGGACGATCTCGGAGAGGTAAGGATGGAAAGTCCTGGACATTCCACTCATACTCACCTGTAGAGATCTGCCTCCCACCTTCTGGCTCCTCCTCTCCTGCAGCCGTAGCTCAGCATCAGAATAGGAACTTTCCAGAATCGCAGCTACTGTGGATCCTCCATCAGCCTCCCTCTGTAAACCCCATCCCTGTTCTCCCGGTTAAAGCACTAGCAGACTCCCCCTGTGATAGAAGCCTGCCTCCTACTGGTCTGGCAGACCCTGACCTAAACTCTCAGGCCAGGGAGAACGAGCCTACTTCTACTGTCACTGAATTGGAGACTGACACAGAGGCAGACAGTGCTATCGAGTTGGAGGTCCCGTCAGCCTGGGGTGATAGAAAGGCAGCTGCCTGCTCAGACAGTACTTCTTCAGATCTGCCTTTCACAGGGACTTTGTCTACTGAGAGGACCTCTAATCATCTCTCTCACAGTGTCTTAACCCACACCCACCACCCCAAAGAAGAAACTGACATGGACCCTAACAGTAAACCCTGTTCTGTGGGTAGGACCCGTACCTCCCCCCACAACAATAAAAAGATGGCTTATGACCAACAACATGAGGACGCTAAGGCTATCAGGTCACTTCATCGGCATGTGAATAACTGGAGAACTGAGCTGCCAACACGCATTAGAGTGCTACTGGAGGGCCCCTCTCCAAGCCCCAACAGGACAGGTTCGGTGGAGGGCCCCTCTCTAAACCCCACCAGGACAGGTTCGGTGGAGGGCCCCTCTCCAAACCCCACCAGGACAGGTTCGGTGGAGGGCCCCTCTCCAAACCCCACCAGGACAGGTTTGGTGGTGGCCACTGAAATGCCAACCAGGCAACCCAATAACACCGAGCCACCGAGCTTGACCAATGGCATCAATGTTAACAACTCAAGGTACTGGCAACCAAGGGTCTTGATGTTTCAGCTACCCATCTCCACCCCCACTCCTGGAGGCGCTCTTCCTCAGTTCCTGCTCGTCCAAGGGGCCAGCAAAGATGAGATTATTCTGCAAGAGATTGCAGAAGACCACCAGGTAAGCACGTAGCTGCACTACATGTTTTGTTTCTGATTTAAAGTGTCGGTTAAGTTTAGTGATAAAGCACTTTACATTGTCCTTTTTATCTTAGTAAGATAGTGATGATGATCTATCCCCTCCGCTGTTGTTGCAGTCCCATGGCGATGACATCACACCACCAGAGTCAGACAACCTCCTCTGGACTAAGGCCCTGTCTTCCCCAGAGAGTCCCCCACTGCTCCAGTATGTGACCTGTGCGGCCTGCCACACTGTTGGCGGTTCTCTATTCTGTGTGGAGTGTGGGAGGGGCTACCACCAAGATTGTCATATCCCACCCATTGGTCCTTCCTTCTGGTAATCTCCCTAAAGAATTACAGTACTAGTTTCTGTGTAAAGTTCCAGTTTGGTGGAGTTGATATTGAGGGGAATACTCTAGTCTGAGTTCCTTGTGTTAAAGCTGTGTGCTGTCTGTTTCCCCCTCTGGTAGGGAGGAGTGGAAGTGTTCACTTTGTCAGGACCTGGCTGACACCACAGACCCCTACAGTGATGACAGGCACAGGACTATGTGCCTCAGCCTAGCAGACCAGAGGGTACGATTCACCCCGTTGTAGATTTGAATTTGGATCCTCCTGCTGAGTTGGATAACATTTTCAAATTGAACCTTTGGACCTGTAACTTCAATGCTGGCATTAACCAGATGTTATTTTCTTTGCTAACAGAAATGTGAGCATCTCCTACTCTTTCTAAGGTGTGAGAATGACAGAAACATCCTTTGCAGCACGGCTGAGGTGTGTATGAAAATATATTAAAAACAAGTTGTTTTATTTTTATGATTAGCCTGTCCTGACCAAAATGGTATATTGTAACTCACTGGCATTAGTGATATTTGTAAATAATCTTATATTTTGGTATTATTTAGCACATTTCAAATGAGAGCTCTCATACTTTTATCTCTTCAGCCCCCCTCAGATTCAATATGTCTTGACTCCATACATGGAAGGCTGCTACAACATCGATCACCCCCTTACCGTACCCCCTCCGAATTTGTCTCTGATGTCTGGGTCCTTTTCGACACCATGTTGATGAACTCAAAGGTTGTCACATATTTTAAAATGTAATTTATATAGTAGAAATGTCATTACCGAAAGCATTTTCTAAACTTAACTGAGAATTTACAGACAAAAATACCAGACAAATGACATTGAATGTGCATTTGATATTTTCTCAAAAGGACCAGGAGTTGGTTGTCACGCTACGGGGCAGCTTTCAGAGGAAGTTAGGGGAAGTGTTTGGGACAGCTCTCCACCCCTCCCTCCTCAGGCACCCCAATAGCAGCTGGACTGAGACTGGGGAACCTGAGGAACCAACAGCTGCAGAGTCTCTGAAGAGGATGAGGGAGTTGCTGAATATGACCAATATGACCAAAGTGCCAAAAGCTAAGAAACATCACTCCCAGGTCAGAGTTGAAACAGATGAAAATGAAACTAATGTGAAAAAAATTAAAAAAGATGCAGACTGAATAATGGCCATTGAAGTGGAGTTTCAGAAATGCTATGTTTGTCAATTATATACAACTGACATTGTACTTTGTTTCATTAAATTAAAATCAAATCAAATCAAATTTTATTTGCCACATACACATGGTTAGCAGATGTTAATGCGAGTGTAGCGAAATGCTTGTGCTTCTAGTTCCGACAATGCAGTGATAACCAACAAGTAATCTAACTAACAATTCCAAAACTACTGTCTTATACACAGTGTAAGGGGATAAGGAACATGTACATAAGGATATATGAATGAGTGATGGTACAGAGCAGCATACAGTAGATGGTATCGAGTACAGTATATACATATGAGATGAGTGTGTAGACAAAGTAAACAAAGTGGCATAGTTAAAGTGGCTAGTGATACATGTGTTACATAAGGATGCAGTCGATGATGTAGAGTACAGTATATACATATGCATATGAGATGAATAATGTAGGGTAAGTAACATTATATAAGGTAGCATTGTTTAAAGTGGCTAGTGATATATTTACATCATTTCCCATCAATTCCCATTATTAAAATGGCTGGAGTTGGGTCAGTGTCAATGACAGTGTGTTGGCAGCAGCCACTCAATGTTAGTGGTGGCTGTTTAACAGTCTGATGGCCTTGAGATAGAAGCTGTTTTTCAGTCTCTCGGTCCCAGCTTTGATGCACCTGTACTGACCTCGCCTTCTGGATGATAGCGGGGTGAACAGGCAGTGGTTCGGGTGGTTGATGTCCTTGATGATCTTTATGGCCTTCCTGTAACAACGGGTGGTGTAGGTGTCCTGGAGGGCAGGTAGTTTGCCCCCGGTGATGCGTTATTCAGTCCTCACTACCCTCTGGAGAGCCTTACGGTTGAGGGCGGAGCAGTTGCCGTACCAGGCGGTGATACAGCCCGCCAGGATGCTCTCGATTGTGCATCTGTAGAAGTTTGTGAGTGCTTTTGGTGACAAGCCAAATTTCTTCAGCCTCCTGAGGTTGAATAGGCGCTGCTGCGCCTTCTTCACGACGCTGTCAGTGTGAGTGGACCAATTCAGTTTGTCTGTGATGAACAAAAGGGATTGTGTGTGTGACTTTGTTTTTGCACATTTGTACCAACTATGCAATACGGTAGCCTTTTGTAATGTGCGCTAGTATATCAAATATTCTATGTATGCCTGTGTTTCGAACGTACTAAACTTGGCCTCGATGAAAGGTGCACTGCATGAGCATAAGGCTGCCAAAGATTCAACCACTGTTCTTGGCGATGCTGATACTACGCCACCAGATGGCGCCTGAGTAAAAGCACATTGATCAGGGGTGAACAACTTCTGACTGTCCTCTAGGGCTGCATTCCTGGCTGTTTTTGATTTTCTCCTAACTGGTAAAGTAGTACACACCCTGGGGAATCAGTGATATTAACTGTCAATGGTGTGTGCAATGCACACATTTGCCTTCCCAGAGTTAAGGTAGTTTAAATCAAAATGTTTATAAAATGATTTGGTTAGTGATTCACATTTCTCTGATACATTCATATTTTCAGTAGTTTTGTGTAGAGAGGATTTACCAATTGATCAAAGTTATGAAAAATGTTGAATGTAAGATTTTAACCAACCTGAAACAGTTCATTTAATTATCACAAGAAGACTAGCCATCATGATCATATAACTATGAGCTCTATTATCAACTCACATGTAGGCAATACAGTTAGCCTTATCAATGAATCAGAGTTGTGACCCTGCCCACTTAATTAAACAGGCAATCCTCTCATTGGTTCATAAATGGCTCCACCTATCCTTCAGCTTTTGCAAACTATATATACCTAGTCACTGTACAGTACCTTATATAAAACAGGGTAATGAACAGAGCATTTTGAAGCATAATCTAGTCCAAATGGTTGTCCAAGTCAAACCCAGCTCACACCACTGCAGCAAGACAATTGAGGGAACTCAGCAAATAGTGGAAGCTAATATCTTATTACATGGGGCTGAAAATTTCGGGAAATCAGGTAGGAATGTGTTCTTGTCTTTCTGTTTAATATGCACCTTGCAATGTTCCCAGAAAGAGGTGTTGTCAACAGTTAACGAGTTATATGCTAGTGTCTGACATCTGACAATACTGTTTATCTGACGGAAGGTCTACCAATTTCTTTTATTTAATATTTGATTTAACCAGGTAGGCAAGTTGAGAACAAGTTATCATTTACAACTGCGACCTGGCCAATATAAAGCAAAGCAGTGTAACACAGACAACAACACAGAGTTACACATGGAATAAACAATAAACAAGCCAATAACACAATAAACATGTCAATGACACAGTAGAAAAAAAGAAAGTCCATATACAAAAGGCATGAGTGATACTGGTATACAGCATCTGCGACCGCTCCAGCTTCGAGGTAGTGCGCCAACAAGTGCAGCGCATTCGCCACGCCAGTAGGAAGATGTCTACAACAGCGCCCATCATCATTGTTGGGAACAAACGCGATTTGCAGCACCGACGGACAGTCTCAAGTGGGGAGCGCCGACTCCTTGCTATCTCGGAATATTGCGTATTTTTTCGAGATATCCGCAGCTGAAACATACCACGGTGTTTTGCTGGTGTTCCATGGACTGATAGATCTTATCTGGGAGTCGAGAGCTCTGCGGAAAGGTGCTGTAGTGAGAAGCATGTCAGCTATATTCGGGAAGAAACGTGCAGAGTAATCTACCACAGGATAGACTACATTATGCGCAATGAGATTTGGATAGTCAGAACATGTAGGTAGCTACACCGTTGGCAATTGAGAAAAATTGTCTATGGCAGGTTGTAGTGCAACTGCAGGTGCTGAGAGGGAACTTATTTGGGAGGTTTTCAGAAAGGAGAAATTGTTTATCTTGTAGAGTTACACTAAAGATTGAATTGCAGATGGAAGCAGTCATTCAATAATTTATTCTACTTTCTGAAGTTGAAAAGTAGGCTTACAGTACTGTTGATAAACTGTATGAGAAATCATGTGCACTTCCATCCTTCACTCAATATGTATTCAATGTGAAGCATGAACAGGAATCTGGAGTAGCTGACATCTGACAATACTGTTGATCTGATTGAAGTCCTACCCGTTGCCAATTGTTAGGGAGTTTCTGTTCAGTGACAATGTACATTCAGTTTGTAAAATGTTGAAGGCTTGATGTGTGTATAATCAGCAATGCAAAACTGCAAACTTCCCGCCAGGATGTCCTGACTGGATACCCAAATATGGGCATGCACACGTCATCCGGACATAGGGTCATAAATCAATAGTTTGACACGTGCCGTCTACTATTTTCTCTCTAATGTGGATAAAACTATTTAATTTCTGTGTAATAAATATTTGGGGAAAGTTATATGTTGTAATGTTCACCTTTATGCAATGCATGAAACATGAATGGGTTATTCTGGGAAAGTACATGAATGAGCTGAGTACTGTACTGTAGATGGGGAAATGGCACTTTATTTCACTCTTCATAACCTCAATACATTTCACCGCAGCAATACAAATGTTATTTATTTCTTGAATACAACCAATATTATGTTGATGCGTACTGTAGGACAATCTAAATGTGTCATGTATTATATGTTATGAAATAATAAATGTTATGACATTGTAATAAAGACATACACATTTTCTACTGTCTATTTGATGCTCATTCCTCAATCAACACATTCAACATCCTTCCATCATCCATATTTAGGCCAATCCATATTCTACCTTTAATCATGACAAGCTATGTTTCTCACGGCTACTTAGTGTAACAGAAAACAGAATGCGACATCAGGTTAGCACATCATTGAAGAATAGTTAGGTCTAATATATAATGTGGTGCAAGGTGTATAATGTCACATGATGCTCAGTTAGGAAACCAAAACAAATGTGGGTTGGCGTCTGTACATGAAGAAGAACGCCTGAATCTTTCAGTGACATACATTGACACATTTTGGATTCCAATGGACCGATCACAGATTATGTCTGCTGAACTATGGCCCCCCTATGTGTACCCACAAACTAAAATCAACTAATAAGTCTTACACCTGGGCCTGCAAAGGGAGGCCATTTCTAGGACACTGGTGACTTCTTAGTGCTCTGTGGCCTCCACAACGGGTATTTCGACCTCTTCTATATCGGCCTTTTCTGAGTGCCCAGGGTTCAGGTACTGCAGGATGGGGTCTAGGAGGACCTCGACAGCCCAGGAGCGGCGACGCACGGTGCTGGTAGAAGGGAAGGCCAGGGTGTCCATCTCCTCCAGGCTGTCCTGCATCTGGCTGTCCTGGCGGTCATTGTGTTCGTTGTCCGGGGTTAGCCCGGGGGCTGAGGCGTTGCCTCCACTGGATGAGATCCTGCAGGAGCGGATTGACAGGCTCTTGCGTCTGAGTGGGCTGCCGTTTCCTTCGTCAAAGTAGTACTCAGTAGTCTCCACCTCGGGCACATCAGCACTGGACGAGCTCCTGCGGGAGCGGGGAGAAATGCTCTGGTATCTGGGTGGGCTCTCATCTTTTGCGTGTGCATTCTTCTCTGCGGTCTCCACCTCGGGAATAACGGTCTCGTCTGAGGATGGTTCAGAGCTCAGGTACTGGAGGATGGGGCCAAGGAGGACCTCGGCAGCCAAAGATCGGCGGCGCAAAGCACTGGTAGAAGAGACCTCCAGGATGTTGAACTCCACAGAGAGAGGCTCTTCATTCCGCATCTGGCTGCCCTGGCGGACGTTTGATGGGTTGCCAGCACTTGATGAGCTTCTACGGGAGCGAACAGACAGGCTCTTGCATCTGGGTGGGCTCTCGTCTCTGGCTTCTCTGTGGTTCTTGGTTGTCTCCACCTCAGGTACAACAGGCTCGTCTGAGAGTGGCTCAGAGCTAATGTACTGGAGGATGGAACCTAGAAGGACCTCGGCAGCCAAGGAGGGGTGACTCACAGTGCTGGTAGAATGAAGCTCTAGGGGGTCCAGCTCCAGAAAAAGAGGCTGGTCGTCTGGCTTCTGGCTGCCCCGGCGAGAGAGAGGCTGGTCATCCAGGTTACCAGCACTTGATGAGCTTCTGTGGGAGTGGGCAGATAGGCTGTTGCTCACATCTCTTGCATCTGAGTAGTACTCGGTGCTCTCCACCTCGAGTGCCATGGCCTCATCTGAGACTTTCTCAGGGCTCAGGTCCTCAGTGGTCTCCACCTTGGGTATAATGGTCTCGTCTGAGGGTGGCTCAGAGCTCAGGTACTGGAGGATGGAGCCAAGGAGGACTTCGGCAGCCGAGGTGGGGCGAAGCACGGTGCTTGTAGAAGGGAGCTCCAGGGGGTCTAGCTCCAGAGAGAGAGGCTGATCCTCTGGCATCTGGCTGCCCCGGCGAGAGAGAGGCTGGTCATCTGGCTTCTGGCTGCCCCGGCGAGAGAGAGGCTGGTCGACAGGCTTCTGGCTGCCCTGGCGAGAGAGAGGCTGGTCATCGCCGTTGGCTGGGTTAGCCGGGGCTGGGTCGGGGACTGGGCTGGGGTCTGGGGGATTGATATTGCTGGATGAGCCCCTGCGTACTGAAGAGCGATGACACACAGCGATAGTTAAAGGGAGATCCAGGTCCTTGAGCTCCAGAGATAGAGTCTGGTCATCCTGCTTCTGGCTGCCATGGCTGCTGTTGGGCGATTTGGCTGGGGCTGGACTGAGGGCACTGGTTGAGCCCCTTTGGGAGCGGGCATACGAGCTTGTGCGTTTGTGTGGGCGGCCGTCCATGGCCTTGAGAAAGAGGCTATTGGCAGAACTGCGGCGAGTGGTGTCAGAGGACATGGATTCCTGGTGGTTGAGGAAGTCCTCCACATCCTGATCACTTGGCTGCTGGAGCTGAGACAGAGACAGAGATAGAGAGAGAAAGAGAGACAGACAGAGAGACAGAGAGAGAGACAGAGAGAGAAAGCGACCGAGATAAAAGGTGGGGGTACACAGGGGATTAAGACTGTGGGGAATATACATACAGAGCGACATATAAGGGCAAATAAAGGAGAGATTAGACGAGGGGAGATGATACAAAGAGGAAGGTTAAGTAACCTAGTAAGGAAGGGTGCAACTATAATCTAGAATGCTCACCATGTTGTAGAGAGGGGTGCTGTTGACCAGCAGCTGTAGTAGGATCTTGCCCAGCTCCTGCAGGTCAGCCACCACAAGCTGCACCTGAGCAGGGAGTCCCAACAACTGCTTGACGGGCCCCAGTTCAGCCAGGACCCGTACCTGGGCCTTCAGCTGGTCCAGGGCCAGCCTCCTCACGACCTCTAGACGCAACACCTGGTATACGTAGAGCAGCTGCAGTCTCTGGAGCACAGAGCCTACCACCTCCAGCAACCTGCTCAGGCCCATCTGATGATACAATGATAAGGCACTTAGCTGAAGACTGACAGACTTATAATGGCAGTTACAGTGGCAGTTACAGTTGAAGTCAGAAGTTTACATACACCTCAGCCAAATACATTTAAACTCAGCTTTTCACAATTCCTGACATCCTAGTAAAGATTCCCTGTTTTAGGTCAGTTAGGAACACCACTTTTTTTAAAGAATAATAATAGTAGAGAAAATTATTTATTTATTATTTTGTAGTTCATTCCAATGACTGGAATGAACTACAAAAATCTCTGAAACTGGAAACACTTATCTCCCTCACTAGCTTTAAGCACCAACTGTCAGAGCAGCTCACAGATTACTGCACCTGTACATAGCCCACCTATCATTTAGCCCAAACAACTACCTCTTTCCCAACTGTATTTAATTAATTAATTAATTTTGCTCCTTTGCACCCCATTATTTTTATTTCTACTTTGCACATTCTTGCATTGCAAAACTACCATTTCAGTGTTTTACTTGCTATATTGTATTTACTTTGCCACCATGGCCTTTTTTGCCTTTACGTCCCTTCTCAGCTCATTTGCTCACATCGTATATAGACTTGTTTATACTGTATTATTGACTGTATGTTTGTTTTACTCCATGTGTAACTCTGTGTCGTTGTATCTGTCGAACTGCTTTGCTTTATCTTGGCTAGGTCACAATTGTAAAGGAGAACTTGTTCTCAACTTGCCTACCTGGTTAAATAAAGGTGAAATAAATAAAATAAAAACTGAGTCAGGTTTGTAGGCCTCCTTGCTTGCACACACTTTTTCAGTTCTGCCCACAAATGTTCTATAGGTTTGAGGTCAGGGCTTTATGATGGCCACTCCAATACCTTGACTTTGTTGTCCTTAAGCCATTTTGCCACAACTTTGGAAGTATACTTAGGGTCATAGTCAATTTGGAAGACCCATTTGCAACCAAGCTTTAACTTCCTGACTGACGTCTTGAGATGTTGCTTCAATATATCCACATCATTTTCTTTCCTCGTGATGTCATCTATTTTGTGAAGTGCACCAGTCCCTCCTGCAGCAAAGACCCCCACAATATGATGCTGCCACCCTGTGCTTCACGGTTGGGATGATGTTCTTCGGCTTGCAAGCCTCCCCCTTTTTCCTCCAAACATAATGATGGTCATTATGGCCAAACAGTTGTATTTTTGTTTCATCAGACCAGAGGACATTTCTCCAAAAAGTACAATCTTTGTCCCCATGTGCAGTTGCAAACCCATAGTTGCTAACCCATAGTCTGGCTGTAACGGCTGTTGGAAGGAGAGGACCAATGTGCAGTAGGGTATGTGTTCATGGTAGATTTAATAAAGAAACTGAACACTAGAACAAAAAACAACAAAGCGGAACAAACAAAACAGTTCTGTAAGGTGAAGACACACAAAGACAGAAAACAACGACCCACAAACACAGATGGGAACAGGCTACCTAAGTATGGTTCTCAATCAGAGACAACGGTTGCCAGCTGCCTCTGATTGGGAACCATACCAGGCCAAACACATAGAAATACAAAACCTAGACTACAAAACATAGAATGCCCACCCCAACTCATGCCCTGACCAAACTAAAACAGAGACATAAAAAAAGGAACTAAGGTCAGGACTTGACACTGGCTTTTTCCATGCTGAGCGGCCTTTCAGGTTATATCGATATAGGACTCGTTTTACTGTGGATATAGATACTTTTGTACCCGTTTCCTCCAGGATCTTCACAAGGTCCTTTGCTGTTGTTCTCGGATTGATTTGCACTTTTCACACCAAAGTACGTTCATCTCTAGGAGACAGAACGCGTCTCCTTCCTGAACGGTATGATGGCTGCGTAGTCCCACAGTGTTGATACTTGCGTTCTATTGTTTGTACAGATGAACGTGGTACCTTCAGGCATTTGGAAATTGCTCCCAAGGATGAACCAGACTTGTGGAGGTCTACAATTGTTTTTGAGCTCTTGACTGATATCTTTTGATTTTCCCATGATGTCAAGCAAAGAGGCACTGAGTTTGAAGGTAGGCCTTGAAATGCATCCACAGGTACACCTCCAATTAACTCAAATTATGTCAATTAGCCTATCAGAAGATTCTAAAGCCATGACATCATTTTCTGTTTAAAGGCACAGTCAACTGAGTGTATGTAAACTTCTGAACACTGGAATTGTGATACTGTGCGTTATAAGTGAAATAATCTTCCTGTAAACAATTGTTGGAAAAATGACTTGTGTCATGCACAAAGTAGATGTCCTAATCGACTTGCCAAAACTGTAGTTTGTTAACAAGACATTTGTGGAGTGGTTGAAAAAAAGTGTTAATGACTCCAACCAAGTGTATGTACATTTCTGACTTCCAACTGTATATGAATTTCATCTTTGGGGAAATTGTTGAAGGACCCTTTAAAGCGATTTCTCACCACTATTTGTGAAGTTGAAAAAACAAACATGACAAACTGACAGTCACTGTAAAACTAGTCAATTAGCCATAAAAAGCAACCAATGTCCGTCCACTGCCAAGAGGATGTCATCTGACCTGGAGGACACTTGAATATGACCGTTGATGAAATGCGTCATTCTTTTTACATCTGTTCTCTTCTGCATTATAAGATCTGACATATCACATCACTTGTGATGCCTGGCAGCGTAACTTATTTACCGCAGCAGTAACGTGGAACTAGAAGCAGATCAAATCACACCATCCTCCAGGCTTTTACATGTGAGCTTGTAGTGCGGATCAACAGGTCCAGATAGGCAACCACATTTGACCAAGTCTCTAGAACTAGGCCAAAAGTACCACAGTTTTGGTGGGGAAGACAACAAGTGGTGGGAGAGGTATTTGGGTCAGCTAAGTGACAGACTATCCCCTTGTGTTCCTACTGTGTGAAACCAAACCAAGGATTCTGGTGAGGAGACAGGACACTGGGCCAAAGTAGCCTGGGGACAGACTCAGGGCAAACGTAACAATGCAGCATGGTACCTGCTGCCAAATTTCATCAATGTAGGACATCTGAGGACACCACACACACACACACACACACACACACACACACACACACACACACACACACACACACACACACACACACACACACACACACACACACACACACACACACACACACACACACACACACACACACACACACACACACACACACACACACACACACACACACACACGCAATCGCTGTCTCACACACTCGATTCTGTCCCAGTGCCTCAGTCTCTATGGGAGAGTGTGCAGGAGCATTAATGAGGGTGTTTGTCTGTTGAGGCTGACCCTCATTGGTGGGCTTTCAGCACCAGCCTATTCTCCTCTCTCTCAAGCCAGCAGCCTGCAGCAGCAGTTAGGGTCATTTATCACCAATTACCCCTGGGAAAAATGGGGACTCAGGTCGTTCCATCACAGCACATTTACAAGAGGTTCAAGCAAAGAGGCTGCTGGAAACCCTATAGCTGTAAGGGAAAACATATAATATCTCTACGAAAATGCATTAAACATTTCCTAGTGTTACTGTTCATTTTTATATGTTTTTATTCAGTAACTACTTTGACAGCTTCGCTATACACCCAATTTTAGGTCACTGAACCATAAACCTAAAAATGTATGTATTATAAAACAATCCATTGAAATTCTAGTAGTTATTCTTCTCAATGTTCATCCTCTTTCCTAAAAGCCTCCTTGAGGTGACCCATATAGTGACCCTGTTATTGAAAATATCCCCCAATTTCAACTAACCTAAACCCAGCTTGAGCTTCATATCAACAGTAAGCCTCACAATGAATGAATTTCTAAACATGCCACCATAGTGTTTTTTGTTAGTTTCCACAACTCTTGCATTCAGAGAGCTGTGTATGTTTACTGTCTGTGTCTTATTGGTCCATCAAAGTCTTGCCCCCCAGCCCTCATATCTCCTCATCACTCTGTGTGTTTGTCTGTCTGAGTGTGTGCTGCAGGGGCAGTGGTAGGCTCTAAAGCTCACATAGGCCAAATCCCACAGGGACCATTCTCAGGACGGGAGGTAGCTTAGTGGTTAGAGCGCTGGGCCAGTACCTGAAAGGTTGCTGGATTGACTCTCTGAGCTGACAAGGTCAAATCTGTCTTTCTGCCCATGAACAAGGCAGTTAACCCACTGTTTCCCGGTAGGCTGTCATTCTAAATAAGAATTTATTCTTAACTGACTTGCCTAGTTAAATAAAGGTTAAATGATTGATTTAACAGAGATTACAGAGGAGGTCAACAAAGAGCAGCTGAGGTGCTGCCTGAAAATGCTATGTTTTATTCATCCATTTAAAGTTATTCTGTTGTGATTTTATCATTACATTGTTATTATCATTATGTTTTACTTTTAGTGTAAATTATTATATTGTCTGAATGTTAGACTATTTTAACTGTACATATAAATGTCTTTAATACATTGTTCGATTTTGTGCTGTACCCTGATTGAGTAAAGAGGAGGCGGTATAGTTTATCATGATGGATGCGAGGTCTGACAGCAATGAGGAACAGATTGGTGTGTGGAGGAAAACGAGAAGGAAGAGAAAGGTGTAAAAACACAGGGGAGTGAGACACGGAGGGTGGGAAAGGATGAGTGGTTCAGATGAATGAGAGTCATAGTGTGAGAAAGGACGAAGAGGAGAGAGCAGATTGACCTGGGCTAGGACGTGATACGTGTAAAGCAAGAGGGCTGTAGTTGAGGCTACAGGCACAGCCATAGAGAGGGTTCTAGGTGATTCTCACCCTTTCGGTAGCATCCTGTAGCATCCCCATGGCCTGCTCCAGCCTGTTTCTGAGCTTCAGCAGGCGGTGGTACAGCTGCAGGCTCAGATAGAGCAGGAGGCCTCGGAACCGCGTCCACAACCCAGGCTCATCCTCCCCATCTTCATCCTCATACTGCTGTGTCCTCCTCTCCCACTCTAGGCCTGGGGAACACACAGAGGCAAATCAAAAGACAAATATAGTGTGGTCAACTCAACAGAAAGATGTAGATGTGTCTTTGTTGCCAAAACCTGCCCTCGTAACTGTAGCGTCCAATATTCGAAGAAGACTGGACACAGCCATATTGACAGAGCGAGGTGTTAGGGACATATACTTCCCACTGGGAACACACTGGTTGAATCAACGTTGTTTCCACGTCATTTCAATGAAATGACATTGAACCAATGTGGAGTAGACGTTGAATTGACATCTGTGCCCAGTGGGTTACTAGTAGTTGGTTGTATTTGCATGGTAGGCTATGTGTCATTTCTTCCACACAGGCATCACAACTCCTTTCACCCCTTCCAAACACCTCTTCCCCCACACACAGTGCGTCATCAGTGTGACACACTGTCTGATCAACGCAGTCTATGCACTCTACAATTACACACCATCATCTAAAAACATGCTTGCTTGTTTACATGTTGATGAACGATGAAAGGAAATAGAATTTACAAGCACACTTTATATTTCAAGTGAGGATATGAGTCACTATGACTTGATAATGTACTGCAATGTTACCAAGACAACAGTGCATCACATCAATCTGGTTGATTTGATCTAATTTCATGTTGATTTGATCTCCTTTACAGACAGCAGGATATCAATTATGCTCTATTTTAATTAGTTATTTATTATAATTTTTCCTATGATTAAAATATTTACAAAACAACACAAAAAAAACATTTGAAGAATCGTTTTTATTCTCAAATCTGTTATTATGGATTTCATTGTGTATTAGAACAGCCTCAAAACAAATTAGTAGGGACATTATCAAACACTTGAAGAGCATTAACAACCCCTGTGGTAAAGCTCAGAAAGCAGCAATAGGATGACCATGCAGATTGTGGTGTACACTGTATACTGTTACCTGATTTTAGACCAAAGACCTCATAAAGCATTCATGAATACACTTCAGCGGAAAGACAGCTTCCCAATCCACCATTCGACAAAGACTGTGTAAAGTGCACTAGCCCCTCCACTACCCTCCACCAAAACTCACGCAGTTTAGCCGTCAGGGGCATGTACTTGGCCATGGCCTCCTCTGAGCGTGTGAGGATGTCGTCCAGGCCCGAGGTGGCTATCTGACCCAGCTGTGACTCCTGCAGAGCCAGGAGGTAGTACCAGGTGGCATCGGTCAGCTTGTCCCAGCGCCCCTGTATCCCGTCCAGCTCATCATTCACACGCAGTTGCACGTCATCCAGGGTCAGAAAGAAGGCATCCTTCAGGTGACCCAATACCTGTGGGGAGGATGGGGGGTGGAGGAGAGGAGGGTTGTAGGGAATAGGGTGATAAAGATGTAGCAGGGTGTTAAAGGGAGATAATGAAAGAAGTGAAAGATGGCGCGTGAAGTAAAAGGGGGAGGTGGGAGTGGTAGAATAGTTGTAGATAATAAGGTAGAAAGAAAGGGAGAGAGGCCGTTTTGGAATTTAGAAAAAGGGAAAAAATAATCAGTCAGAGCAATAGGAGGATGTTATAAATGGAATCCATCCAACATGACTAATGATCAATAGCAGTAACCTTCCACATAGTCTAACGCCATTAAACTTAATGTCAATGTCAACTGTTGAAACTCTGGTAATGCATCTAATAGACTATAAAGTGGTGTGAAACGTCAGTTAATGCTGGAACAATCAGAATGTGTCTCCGATAACAGACCAGTCAGTCAGCCTCACACACTGCATCATCACCCAGTGGGCCAGGCAGAACAGAAACAGAGAGAGAAGAGACCCACCTCCTCTGTAGACTGGTGCAGGACGGGAAAGTTCTTTTCCAGCTGGTCCAAGCCCATACAAGCATAGTTATTGACGACCTCAACTGCAATGTGAGGGATGGAAACCAAAAGTTAAAAAAGTTAGAGTTATTTAGTGGTAGCAGTGGCATCCATGTTAAAGTTATTCAGATTTGACATTTTATATTTGATGGCAGATGAGAGTTATAAGGCAATAGGGTATAATCAATCAGTAGAGTTTTCAGTATTCAGTGGACTCACTCTGGGGCTCCAGACTAAGTAGGAGAGGGGTGGCACGGAGAATGGCAGCCTGGGACGCATTACGCACCCCAATCTCAGCCATGCCCCCCACCACACCCAGGAGCGGGTAACGGCCTTTTACGTCCATGTAAACTGAAACAACAGTTTTCAGGGCGGAGTCGAAGAGCGGCAGATTAGCCACACGTTGCACGAGGTTGGCCTGGGGATAGAAGGACAATTTACTCCCTTGGAATCAAACGTTTAACCCCTGGTTATTGTTTATATATATTTTCCAGCTCACCTCAATGTAATGATTATTTGTGTACGACATGTCCTTTTCACCAATCCTGTAAAACAGAATATGTAGAAAGAGTGAATTACCTTAGTGACTGTCAGGCAAACACCTCATAGGGACACAGGGGCCAAAGCAGAATACCCCACATCTGTTTCATAATTACTTCCTTATCTTGAATCTAACGTCTAATGTCTAATGTCTAGAATCTAATGTCAGCTGCTAGGGTGCCACAATGATATCAGTTGTTCTATGCTCCTAGCATGGAATTCTAGTTATCCCTTCAATGGGCGCTGACCATACCCAAGGAGGATGACAGTGAACAATGGGAGTCATGAAAGGGAGTGAACTGTTCAGCAGTGCTGCAATGAAGAAACCATTTCAAACAATTATGTAATTAATTTAAGTAACAGTAAGGAACTCAATAAATATTTTCATAAACCAGAGGTCATCCATCCTTACATCCAGGTTTTAGTATGATCAAATATTAAGCCACAGCCTAGTGGTATTGACCAGAAACATAAACACAGAAAGCAATTCTGCTCACACTATCAAATGTAAAGGAAAATACTGAAAGACAAGAGAAATACATGCTTCGAATAAGATCAAGTAAGCAGAGCTTTGGATAGAATTACTGTCAATGATATATATAAAAACTATATGCCAACATAGGCTACCACTAACACCTTGTTGTAGCCCAGGCTAATGACTCCATCTGCCGTAAGATTGACCAACTAGGTAGCCTTGCCTAGGAAAATAAGGAAACATTTCTTGAAGGCTGATAAAAACAATGGAATAACATTCTTACCTCAGACAATTGTAGTTTTAAAGATTTGAAATATAATATGAAATTTAACAAACTCTTCTCCAAGTGTTTATGCAGCTTTGGCTCGCACAACTTTCAATTCAGCCTATCAACTCCTGAGCTTCCAGAGCCGTTCAGCACTAAATAAGTATAGCTGCTGAAGTGCGCGGGTTATGACATCTTTTCAATTTGGAAAGGACACGCATGTGATCGAACTGCGAATCACATTTTTGCACTCATCAATTAGAGGAGCATAGCAAATTGACGGATACCTTGCTTCTGCATTGATATTTCATGCATATTATTAAAAGCAGGCTCTCTATGTATTTTTTTGTTGTTGCTTGTTTATTGCCTTGTACTGTTTGTAAAGTGCACGTTTGTTATTTCTCTTCTTCTGTGGTGGAATGTCTACAACAGTCACGATAACAGCTGAAAACACCCTCCGGAGGTAGAAGGGTCAGCATTTGAACATCAGGTATTCCAAGTCTAAATTAAAGCCTAGGTCTACTACTTAGCCCTTCAAAAACTGTACTAGAACCTTAATGTTGAAGTAGGGGCTTTTAATGTCCTATCCCTTGCAACAGTCACTGAATAAATAAATGAAACATGCATAAGTGATTAGATTTCCAAAGCATCATTGGAAACACCATACACCGATTCAATCAGAAAACATGAATAGGCCTACAGGCACAAGATTGAGTCAACTTTCTGTGACTACTGAAATTATTCAGAGATGAAGTTGCTCACGGTCTTAAGAGGGATTGACCCTGACATAGTAGATGATGTTACAACTTTTGAAAAGATGTTAAAAGTATCTGAAAGCTTACTACAACCCTATTAGTCGTCTAGGTAGACTAATACATTGATTAGTGTCTAGATAAACATGGCCAACTATAGCTTTGCCACTTAACTCCATTACTTAGGGGTCCTGGTTGGTAGACTAACATAACATGGGCTCCTGAGTGGTGCAGTGGTCTAAGGCGCTCCATCTCAGCGCTTGAGGCGTCACTACAGAAACCCTGGTTCGATTCCAACTGGCTGTGATTGGGAGTTGCATAGGGCAGTGCAGAATTGGCCCAGCGTTGTCTGGGTTTGGCCGGTGTAGGCTGCTATTGTAAATAAGAATTTGTTCTTTCTTAACTGACTTGCCTAGTTAAATCAAAAACAGCACCATCAATGTACACGGAGCCCCACTTGAGGAGGCTATTCAAGTTCGTCAGCTCTAATGACTCAATTATGTGAACCAGTTTAGAAGTGACGTGTGATTATATGGGAAAAACAACCCAAGAAACTTTCAAGTTAACTCATCTGGGCATTTCCAAAATTGAACAGAAGATACATTGTTAAGCTAATTTCAATGAAATGCCACAGATATCGTTAAGCAGAGTTTCACTGACATTAACAGCTCCTAGCCATAAGACTGCTGAACAGTTCATCAAAAGGGTACCTATGTACTATTTGCATTGACACCCTTGTTTTATTCGTATCTATTATTATTTCTTGCAATGATGCAGGATTTTGTCCTCTTGCACAGGATATATATATACATTCACATTCCTTCACACTCTTCACACTGCTGCTACTCTCTGTTTATTATCTATGCATAGTCATTTTACCCCTAACTACATGTACATATTACATTAATTACCTTGACTACTCTGTAACCCTGCACATTGACTCGGTGCCGGTACCTCTTGTACTTAGCCTTGTTATTGTTATTTTTATTGTGTTACTAATTTTCCTTTAGTTTATTTAACAAGTTGTACGTTTTAAATACTCTGCATTGTTGGTTATTAAGGGTTTGTTCGTAAGTTTCCATTTCAGGGGTAAGGAAGAATTTGGGGGATGTGACAAATAAAATTGGATTTGATGAGGCCTAACTACTTGACCTGAACAAAGGCCAACTGTGGTAAAACGTTTTTTTATTTTCTACACTATTACTTCCATTTTCCCAGCTCTAAACCATTATAGAGCAAAGGAGACATCTTTATTCAACTTCATTCCCACATTCAAGAACATTTTCATGTTTTCTTTCTAATAAAACAATCCTTCTATCACAGTTGAAGGCTGATTCTTAGTTTCGAGGGAAAGATACTAGCTTATGGTAGAGGTTATTCACATAATACACTTTCTCTAATTTCAAGCCAAATCTGAAATTTAGATAATTTCAGTTTCCAAGGAGTGGAATGCACTTGACATGAATGGACTTCTGTATAGTGAAAGTTCCCAGAAGCCATGCTGAATTTCACAGATGACTCCATGTCAAATCTGACCATAATTCTATCCTCCTGACTCCTGCTTACAAGCAGGAAAGCAGGAAGCACCAGTGACTCGGTCTATAAAAAAGTGATCAGATGAAGCAGATACTAAGCTACAGGACTGTTTTGCTAACACAGACTGGAATATGTTCTGGGATTCCTCTGATGGAATGGAGGAGTACACCACATCAGTCACTGGCTTCATCAATAAGTGCATTGATGGCGTCGTCCCCACAGAGACTGTACGTACATACCCCAACCAGAAGCCATGGATTACAGGCAACATCACTGAGCTAAAGGGTAGAGCTGTCGCTTTCAAGGAGCGGGACACTAAACTGGAAGCTTATACGAAATCCCGCTATGCCCTCCGTTGAACCATCAAACAGGCAAAGCATCAATACAGGACTAGGAAGGAATCGTACTACACCAGCTCTGACGCTCGTCGGATGTGGCAGGGCTTGCAAACTATTACAGACTACAAAGGGAAGCACAGCTAAGAGCTGGCCAGTGACACGAGCCTACCAGATGAGCTAAATTACTTCTATGCTCGGGTTGAGGCAAGTAACACTGAAACATGCCAACATTCACAAGGCCGCAGGGCCAGACGGATTACCAGGATGTGTACTCCAAGCATGCATTGACCAACTGGCAAGTGTCTTCACTGACATTTTCAACCTCTCCCTGTCTGAGTCTGTAATACCAACTTGTTTCAAGCAGACCACCATAGTCCCTGTGCCCCAACAGATCCACAGATGATGCAATCTCTATTGCACTCCACACTGCCCTTTCACACATGGACAAAAGGAACACCTATGTGAGAATGCTATTCATTGACTACAGCTCACGGTTCAACACCATAGTGCCCTCAAAGCTCATCACTAAGCCAAGGACCCTGGGACTGAACACCTCCCTCTGCAACTGGATCCTGTACTTGCTGAAGGGGCCGCCCCCAAGTTGTAAGGGTAGGTAACAACACATCCGCCACGCTGATCTTCAACACGGGGGCTCCCCAGGTACAACGCTGTGTACTACTCCCTTCACAGAACAGCGCAAACTGGCCCCTAACCAGAATAGAAAGAGGAGTGAGAGGCCCCGGTGCACAACTGAGAAAAAGTACATTAGAGTGTCTAGTTTGAGAATAGATAAATAGATAAATAGTACCCGCATAACACAAGTCTCAACTTCAACAGTGAAGAGGCGACTCTCTTCCTCGGTCCAGTGTCTGGGTTCTTTTGTCCATCTTAATCTTTTCTTTTTATTGGCCAGTCTGAGATATGACTTTTTCTTTGCAACTCTGCCTAGAAGTCCACCTGTGACAAATAAAATGTGATTTTATCCCCGCCAAAAGCATGGAAGATGTCCTTGTTGCAGCACATGGGTAACCTCAAGCATATCCACAGGCCACATAATTGTCACGCCTTGGTCATTGTATTTTGTGTTTTTGGTATATGTTTGGGTAGGCCAGGGTGTGACATGGGTTTATATGTTGTGTTTCGTATTGGGGTTTGTATTAATTGGGATTGTGTATGATTAGGGGTGTGTCTAGTTAGGCTTGGCTGCCTGAGGCGATTCTCAATTGGAGTCAGGTGATTCCCGTTGTCTCGGATTGGGAACCGTATTTAGGTAGCCTGAGTTCGCTTTGTATTTTGTGGGTGTTTGTACCTGTCTCTGTGTTGTAGTCACCAGATAGGCTGTAATTAGTTTCACATTTCATTCTGTTGTTTTTGTTTTTAGTTCAGTTATTTCATGTACCGCGATACTTTCATTTAAGTCATGAGTAACCTACACGCTGCATTTCGGTCTGACTCTCTTCTTACAACAGACGAATGTCGTTACAATAATAGCTTCTTCCTTAAAAGTAATGAAGATGAAATAAAGTCCATGTAGCATGACTGTAAAAAGTGGTGTAAATGCATTAACACAGAAATGATTGATTTGTGTGCTTTTATGGGATAAATAGAGTCATAAGACCAATGGTCTTTATGAGCTCAAATGAAAAGAGGAACTGTACACTAAAGATTCATATTGGCAGGTGTCTTATCTTAATTTTATTTTCTTCAAACAATACAAAACATACACAGAGGCAACAAAAGACAACATACAGAAGCACACAAACTTCAACTACATCACTCCTGCCCAGACCCACCTGGTCCCACCTATCCCCAGTGCCTGCACTACTCTCTGCCACATATCCTTGAATAGCACCATTTTGTTCCTCTCCGTCGCCTACATTCTTTCAATATTCAGATAATGACGTATATGATTTTTCCATTGTCTTAACGATGAAGGATTGGTTGATTTCCAGTTAAGTATATGTTTTTTCAAGACAATTGACGAGAAGAATATCGTCCAACCCATCGGCTATCTCACTGCTCCACTCATTTGGCATGTCTTGAAATATGCAGACAGACGGATTAAAAGTAGGCCTACATTTATATTGTAATACTTCTGACAGCTAGCTTTCTAACCCTGACCCTAATTTGGGGATTTCACCATTCCCCAGAAGGCATGGATTATTGAGGCATTGTTAGTTTTACACTTAAGACACGACTGGCGTTGTGCTGTATCATTTGTGAATGTTGCCTCTTGTATAATACATTCTGTACATTATTTTTTTCTGGATTCAGCGTAAATTGTCGTAATTTCATTATTTATGTTGCAACAGTCGTGTGCCAATATTGGTTCTTTTTAGGTCTTGGTTACAATAGTTTATATTTTCTAAGAGGTTGTCAGTTGGATAGGCTTTCTGCAATATTTTCTATAGACTCAAATAGGATACCCTCAAGATTGTTCTGATGTACAAATGGACAATCCGTGATAATAGACTTTTAAGTTGTATGTATTCGAAAATATCTACATTGGTCAGTCCAAAATGGCTTCTTGTAAGGGGTACATAATCAGTGGCAGGGAAGTCAGACGCAGGTGAGCAGAACTTGGTAATAGCCATAGTAGTTTAATAGCAAAACCCACGGCATAAAGATAACAAGATAAGTTGGGTACAAAAAAACAGTCGTGCACCAAGCAACACGTGCACAAGCACTTGCAATAAACAATCCCACACAAAGACATGGGGGGAACAGAGGGTTAAATGCACAACAAATTATTGAGGGAATTGAAACCAGGTGTGAGAAAAAAAAGACAAAACACATGGAAAATGAAAAGTGGATCTATGATGGCTAGAACACCGGCGACGCGACCGCCGAGTGCCACCCGAACAAGGAGAGGACCCGAATGAGGCGGAAGTCGTGACACTACTTAATTCTGTCATGGAAATAAATGTATTTGTATTTACGGTTTCTATGCCTTTAGTTTTATATATATATATATATGCCATTTAGCAGACGCTTTTATCCAAAGCGACTTACAGTCATGTGTGCATACATTCTACGTATGGGTGGTCCCGGGGATCGAACCCACTACCCTGGCGTTACAAGCGCCATGCTCTACCAACTGAGCTACAGAAGGACCAAGTTTTCCATGTGGACCATTTTATTGGTGGATTATGAAAAGCTATCCAATGATTGTTCCATAGGGCTGTGATTTTAAGGAGTGATATTTATTATTGTATAGTTCGTTACATGTTCTTCTATATTGTTAGAGTGTTCTTAACTTTGAAGTTATTAATGTTCTTATCTTTATCATTTGAAAATAGACACGTGAAAAGATTTTGGGGGTGAGTATGCAAATCTTCAATATCTGATTCAGAGGGGTTGGGTTAAATGTGGAAGACACATTTCAGTTGAATGCATTCAGTTGTACAACTGACTAGGTATCCCCCTTTCCCTTTCCCATAACCCTTTTTTACTCATTGTCCTTCTTTAGTGCATTTATCAATATGTCTCAATTAAAAGCCTTGGGTGGCAAAGTGATACAATTGCAAGTCAGACTTAGGGAGATTTTATTTGACCACGTAAAATCTGTTATTGCAGAGTATACTTTTTTTAAAGAATGTCTTCGGTGTGGTAATTGGTATTACCGAAAATAAATATTACAACTTTGGGAGCAATGCCATTCTGAAGAGGTTTGTTCTATCTGTAAGATTCATGGGAAGATTGTTCCATTTAAATTCATCTGTTTTGATATGGTTGAGTAATGGGATAGTGTTATCTTTATATATTTGTTGTTTGTTGTCATTTATTAAGCATCTTAAGTATTTGATATTTTTTGTGGTCCACAAAGGATTGCATGAGTTGTTATTTTATGAGTCCTGTCTAATTCTTTCTGCAAGCGGTTCAATTGCCAGCGATAACAGAATGGGGGAGAGAGGACATCCCTGTCTTGTGCCCCTTTCTAAAGCAATTTAGTCAGATAATGTTGTATTTGTGTACATGTATATTTTTGCTTCAGGATATTTATTATATCTTTTTTATTAAATGTATTATCTCAGCTGGAAAGTTGAAGGCTTCCAAGGTTTTGAATAAAAAAGGCCGTTCAAGACGGTCGAAAGCCTTTTCGGCATCAACAACCATTATTGATACATCTATATCTTGTTTTTCAGTGTATTGTACTGAAATGTGTTATTGGATTTGTTTGTAAATGTATATTTTTAATAAACCCTGTTTAATTAATAAGTATTATCTGGTAAGACTTTTGCCATTCTGTTGCTTGTAAACTTTGTATTTATTTTATTGTTGCAATTTATTAAACGTATGGGTTTGTAGTCTGCAGTGCTCTTCAGATTTTCCTGGTTTTAAATATAACTCAAATAACAATTTGATAGAATGTGGTGAAAATTCTACCTTTAACTAATAATGAGGAGAGGCCAAGTCATTAATCAATCAAGGTATTACTTTTATTAAAAATATATTATAATAAGGAGGCTGGTCGCACCACGCACACAGATAAAATGGAGTGAGAGCCTCCTGTACTAATTTATGTAGTCAAGCTACCACATGCAAGAATCTACAAAACACATGACCCTATGTATGTGTATGTGTGTGTGAGGGGAGACAATTGGGTGAAAAGGTTGCCTCAGTCTGTTGCAACTGAGTGAGGATAATAGGGACCTGAATGACAGGAAGTCACTCCAGATATACTTATTCTAACAGTAGCTCAACGGTTCCCCCAAGTTGGGCAAGCAAGCGCCTGTTGGCCCAGATAATGTATGGTCGTACTGGTCACATACACACAAAACATGAATCTTTCGCCCAGAAACAGGCTCCAAACAGAACAATAGCTCTATCACTGATGTGCAGAATATAACAATTTGCCCTGTCGCCAGTTAAGCTAAGAGGAACTAGTTAGTTTCTGTCAGCTCTTGGCTGAGTGCCCAGATTTCATGGGATCATGCTACACACACAGAACAGTTAGAACGGGCCTCTTATTAATGCACACACACTTTTCTATCTTATATGAGTTAGTTTCTTTAACAATCTCAAGCCCAATGCCTAGGCTTAAAGAATGATATTTTAGTAGACAAGCATTAATAAGGTTTAACAGAAAATACCTGTCACGTCCTGACCTTAGTTTCTTTTTTATGTCTCTGTTTTAGTTTGGTCAGGGTGTGAGTCGGGGTGGGCATTCTATGTTTTTGTTCTAGGTTTTGTATTTCTGTGTTTGGCCTGGTATGGTTCCCAATCAGAGGCAGCTGTCGATCATTGTCTCTGATTGAGAACCATACTTAGGTAGCCTGTTTTCCCACAATGTTTGTGGGCAGTTGTGGGCATTTTTTTTTTTTTTACTCAATTCTTGAATAGCTTTTCTTACTATCAGATAAAAGGAGTAGTTTTGTAGTTGTGAATAACAATCTCCAGGTGTCCTGTAAATTATTTGAAGCTATGACATATTTTAGCCTCTTTGGAGGCTCCTTGTGTCATGTTTTGTCTTATATTGTCTTGTCATTTTGCTTTTCCCTCTGTTCGTTTTCCCCCTGCTGGTCTTTTTAGGTTCGTTCCCCTTTTTCTCTCTCCCTTCCTCTCTCTCTTCTCTCTATCGTTCCGTTCCTGCTCCCAGCTGTTCCTATTCCCCTAATCAATCATTTAGTCTTCCCACACCTGTTCCCTATCTTTTTCCCTGATTAGAGTCCCTATTTCTCCCCTTGTTTTCCGTTTCTGCCCTGTCGGATCCTTGTCTATTGTTCACCGTGCTGTGTCTGTGTATCGCCCTGTCGTGTCGTGTTTCCCTCAGATGCTGCGTGGTGAGCAGGTGTCTGAGTCTGCTACGTTCAAGTGCCTTCCCGAGGCAACCTGCAGTTCATGATCGAGTCTCCAGTCTGTTCTCGTCATTACGAGTGGAATTGTGCTTTATGATTGTATATTTACTTTACTGGATTAAAGACTCTGTTTTCGCCAAGTCGCTTTTGGGTCCTCATTCACCTGCATAACACCTTGGATTTGCCTTTTTTTATTGCTATGTTGGTTTAAGTGGCCAAATAAGTGATTTAGGTTTCCATATAAAATAATAGCTTCTGTCTGGATTCAATCGAATATAGCTTGAATTCCATCTAACAACACCAGATTTGCCCCGGGGGATGTACAATTAAATCAATGTGTATTATTCACTATGTAAGGTACAATTCAACATTAGAAAACAGCCTTCTTGGTCCATTAGAAAACAGCCTTCTTGGTCCGTGTGCTGGGATGTAAGGGAAAAATGTGTATTCTTATTTCCTAATGGTAGGAAGCAGCATAGGCCTCCACAACACAGCTCCTCATTAAATCTTACATTTCTCCTTATTTTTAAATGTAACTCTTGCAGCAAAACCACATCTGCTGACAATCTCTTTAAATATTCAAGAACTTTGTGCTTTTTTTGCCATCATGGAGCCTGTGCACATTCCATGGAATGAGTTGACTTTTGTTGGTCTTTACTTGTATAGAATCAAAGTTAACCTTGTCTGTTCCATTTATCATTGAAGAATCAGATAACACATTTTAGCAGACATGTCATATAAGGGCGGTGGACATAGTATGAATGAATAGTTATTGTATACTTTACCAATATAGAACATGTGAACATGTATACTGGCCAGACATTAAACAGAGAACACACAAAACAAAAAAAAACATGAAACAAAGTACTGCTGTCTTTGTACTTGAATACAAAGCAGTTTGCTGTATGTAAACAAATTTTAGGGCATTTAAGCTCCAACTCCTCTCCTAATGTATCAAAAATCTGTGAATTATGTCATTGGAAATACATTGGAGAATGACCAGTAGATGGTATAGAGTACAGTATATACACTTAAATCCTTTGATCAGTTTGTAATACCTTGTGAATTCAATTAAAGTATAGTGGCTGGTGGGCTCAGTATATACTTGAGGAGAGTGGGTCCACCAAAAAGACCAAATCAAATCAAATTGTGTTTGTCACATACACATGGTTAGCAGATGTTAATGCGGGTGTAGCAAGAAATGCTGGTGCTTCTAGTTCCGACAATGCAGTAATATCCAACGGTAGTAATCTAACCTAACAATTTCACAACAATTACCTTATACACACAAGTGAATAAGAATATGTACATAAAAAAATATATGAATGTGTGATGGTATAGAACGTACAGTATATACATATGAGATGAGTAATAAGCAAGATGCAGTGGATGGTGTAGAGTACAGTATATACATATGAGATGAGTAATGTAGGGTATGTAAACAAGATGCAGTGGATGGTGTAGAGTACATATGAGATGAGTAAGTATATACATATGAGATGAGTAATGTAGGGTATGTAAACAAGATGCAGTAGATGGTATAGAGTACAGTATATACATATGAGATGAGTAATGTAGGGTATGTAAACAAGATGCAGTGGATGGTATAGAGTACAGTATATACATATGAGATGAGTAATGTAGGGTATGTAAACAAGATGCAGTGGATGGTATAGAGTACAGTATATACATATGAGATGAGTAATGTAGGGTATGTAAACAAGATGCAGTGGATGGTATAGAGTACAGTATATACATATGAGATGAGTAATGTAGGGTATCAGTAAACAAGATGCAGTAGATGGTATAGAGTACAGTATATACATATGAGATGAGTAATGTAGGGTATGTAAACAAGATGCAGTGGATGGTATAGAGTACAGTATATACATATGAGATGAGTAATGTAGGGTATGTAAACAAGATGCAGTGGATGGTATTACAGTATATACTCTCTCGGAGGAGATATATACATATGAGATGAGAGGGTATGTAAACAAGATGCAGTAGATGGTAACCATGTAAACAGGACTACCTGACATGATGACTACTTGCTATCCCCATACACCTGAGATGAGTAATGTAGGGTATGTAAACAAGATGCAGTGGATGGTATAGAGTACAGTATATACATATGAGATGAGTAATGTAGGGTATGTAAACAAGATGCACCTGGATCCTCCTGCTCCAGTTTACATACTGTTCTGCCTAACTATTATGTAAACAAGATGCTGGATTTATGAACATTTAACATCTTGAGTTGAGTTATAATCTCCAAACAGCCAGAAGAGGACTGGCCACCCCACATATGCAGTCTCTAATTCTCTCATTTCTAATCTCGGAGGACAAGAGCCCTAGGACCGTGCCCCAGGACTACCTGACATGATGGCTCCTTGCTGTCCCCAGTCCACCTGACTGTGCTGCTGCTCCAGTTTCAACTGTTCTGCCTTATTATTATTTGACCATGCTGGTCATTTATGAACATTTGAACATCAGTAGATTGGTCATGTTCTGTTATAATCTCTACCCGGCACAGCCAGATGAGTAAGGACTGGTAACCCCAGATGCAGTGGTTCCTCTCTAGGTTTCTTCCTAGGTTTTGGTTTCTAGGGAGTTTTCAAGAGCCACCGTGCTTTTACACCTGCATTGTTTGCTGTTTGAGGGTTTTAGGCTGGGTTTCTGTAAGCACTTTGAGATGCAGCTGATGGTATAGAGTACAGCTATATAAATAAATTTGATTTGATTTGATTTGATAAATTGGCATTGTTTAAAGTGGCTAGTGATACATTACATCAAGATGGCAAGATGTAGTAGATGGTATAGAGAAGGACTTTGTGACCGAAGTGAGATGAGTGAAGGGCGGCAACACACATACTTCAAAGAAGTGTCTGATGCCCTACTAGCCACCCCGTCCCAATCTCCACTCAATAACCAATAACCACCATTGAATCTAAGCTATCAAGGCAAACAAGGACTAATAATAATTGGCCCAGCATCATCCGTGTTTGACGTGCCTAGTTAAATAAAGTTGAAATAAAAACGTTTTATTTCATTTTTATGACTTGACATCGTCTAGTAATACAATTGTAGGCAGACGTTGGTACAGAGTCCTGTATATAATATACATTTTGCAGAACCTGGGGAGAGCTAAGACATCTTGTAACTCATATAGCCTCCCCAGTCTTGTGTGACTTTCCCTGGCAACAACATTTTAATAAATCTAACCTCCCCCTGACAGCAGCAACCGTCTTGTCAGCAATTAAAAGCTCAAAAGTGGGTTTGACCGAAACTTGACCTTTCATCACAAGTTTTGGGTCATAACAAGGTGAATGAGTCTAAGCATCTTCTGACAGGTGGCCGTTTTCAACAGGCCTGTGGCAGCCTTGTGTTCTCAGAAAACCAGTCGTATTCTCAGAACCTCAGATAGCCAGGTGGGGCCCAGACAGGAGGAGTATGAACTATAAGGGCACAAGGTGAGACCCAGATGCAGACACGGGAGGCAGATGGTTTGAGTCTTTGATATTTATTATAACCAAAAGGAGTAGGCAAGAGAATGGTCGTGGAGAGGCAAAAAGTCAAAACCAGTTCAGAGTCCAGGAGGTACGGTGTGGCAGGCAGGCTCGAGGTCAGGGCAGGCAGAATGGTCAGGCAGGTGGGTAAAGTCCAGAAAACAGGCAAGGGTCAAAACCGGGAGGACTAGTAAAAGAGAATAGAAAATGCAGGCGCACAGGAAAAACACTCTGGTTGACTTGGAACATTAAAGACAAACTGGCACAGAGACAGGAAACACAGGGATAAAAACACCAAGCAAAACACAAGCAAAACCTGGAGAGGGTGGAGACAATAACAAGGACAGGTGAAACTGATCAGGGTATGACAACGAACGTAAGCGGTTTCCACCTTCTGATAGTGTCTGAAGGGCACAACACTCAAAACAGGGGTTAACACACAGAGGTCTCCTGAAGAGGAGACCTTACAGTTTATCATAAAACAATTAACCCTTTAAAAGGTATAAGGCCTTGGTTTAACCCCTTCACATTCCAAAGACATGGCTCCATGATTCCCACCACAATTGCAACTTGTCACATTTTTATCACTTTTAAAACACAACATGATCTTCTCCACAACTTGGACATATTGGTTTCTCCCTTCTACAAATACTTGAAACACATCCAAAAGCTTTAGAGACTCCATATCAAAAACAAAAGAACCGATAGGCTCTTCACTTTTTCATAATTCACCACACAATTTATCCGACGTGCATCCAGGAATATTTTTAATCTGTTCAACATCGACTTCCCTCGAGACGGCAGATATTACCCCCTTTTCCGAAGAGACACACACGACAAACTTCTCAAATCGGGTGAGACGCAACACATATTCATTCTGATCCTCGGAAGTACAGAAAATCAAAACAAGCCTGCCTCTCGTGATCCTCACAGACTTTGTAACGGCTGTTGTCAGGGAGAAGGAGAAGACCAAGGTGCAGCGTGGTAAGTATTCATAATACCTTTTAATCAATACGAATACTTGAACAAAAAATGATAAAACGACAAACGAACCGTTCTGCAAGGTGCAATAAACTAAACAGAAAACAACTACCCACAACCCATAGTGGGAAAACAGGCTGCCTAAGTATGGTTCTCAATCAGAGACAACGATTGACAGCTGCCTTTGATTGGGAACCATACCAGGCCGAACACCTAGAAATATATCACACAGAACAAAACATAGAATGCCCAACCCAACTCACACCCTTACCAAACTGAAATAGAAAAGGAACTAAGGTCAGGACGTGACAGACTTAACTTTACCCAGAACTCTCTCCACCAGTTCGGATATCTCAAATGGATTCTTCAAGATTGGTAATTCAATCAGCTGCTCCTCATTAACTTCAAGCACAATATGCAACATGAAAATATTGAACATATCATGACAAACAACACCCTCTTGTGGTGTAATATAGGCCTGTGGTTGAAGCAGCACTAGTCATCTGTGTAATTTAAGAAGTTGTCACATACATGGATCCTTTTTCATGTCCTAAAAAGGTCCATATAGCATAAACGATTGATTTTGTATTTCCACTCATTCAATTTGCAAAGAAAGGAATCTGTGAAAATCTAACACTAAACGTTGTTTCAACCAGTCAAATCACGTCCGTATGTATTCCTCAGAGATCCTAGAAGGTAACCAGACTTCACTATACCATTAGGTGCGTAGTATATCCTATAGGACACCAAATTTGATCAGAGAGCGATGCCTTCATGGCACGCCGATGACGCGGGCGGTCTTCACTTGATCGACTCTAACTTTGTCAAATATTCACCAATCGTGGTCAAACAAAGCTAGCTAGATAGCCAATGAGCTGAGCTTTACGGGAGCATCTGGAAACCCTGTATCTGTCGCAAAATGTACCTGCTAACCTTGTGCGACAGCATGCCTTTACCTTTTGGACAAAAATTATAAGAATATTCAGAGTTGTGAAAACTGGTTGTTTTAAAAATGTTGAACTTATAATATGGCTATTAATACTGGAAAAGCTCAATCAAAGTCCAAGTATACAGATTTGACGATATTCTTGTAGAAAAATGTAATATGAATGCAAATGTCTCCTTCACGATTTGCCCAAATGTACCTGGGTGACACACTAAATGTCATGTTGTTCGCTCATACTTCAAGTTATCTGTCTGACACTTTGCATATACACTGCTACCATCTTGTGGACACCATCAGAATTACAAGCAGAGTGATGGTAGGAACTGGGACGTTTCTGTTGCATTTCAAAGATGGTGTATTTTGTTTCTAACAAATCTACTGGGTTATATTCTCCTACATTCAATTCACATTTCCACAAAATCCAAAGTGTTTCCTTTCAAATGATACCAAGAATATGCATATCCTTTCTTCAGGGCCGAGCTACAGGCAGTTAGATTTGGATATGTCATTTTAGGCGAAAATTGAAAAAAGGGAGCTATCCCTAAGATTTGTTAATGTAGCTCAGTTATGAGGAGTGTGTGAGTGTGTGTACATGCTTACAAGCCTGTGTACAAACATGCCTCCATGCATGTATGTCAAGATTCTGGTGATGTGAAGCTGTTTTAAAAATTAGCTGCAAACACTGGAGTATAACATTTTATTTGCACGTTGAATGACTGTCAATGAAACCAACACACAAGTTAGCATCTGCGTAATATACTCAGCATATAGGAAAATGAAAGTTTTAGACACCGTTCGCATTACTGGCAAGTATTTCTTTACATACTGTAGTTTAACTCCATGTTTATGGACAGAGGATACCTTGAAATAATAATTTGTACCAGTCCACGATCAGTCATTATTACAGTTTGTTTTCATTACGTTTCATATTTTATTCCAAATTAGTTAATAAGGATATATCAACAAAGGAAATAGCTACACTGAAGGTCAAAGTTGGGGAGACGAGGTGAAGTAAGCCCCATTTATACCTTGTTCTAACTTGCGTCCTTTGTCCTGATCTTGTCCACATTCTGATTGTGCCCACATTTTAGACAGGTGTTAACAATCAAAAGACACATTGTGATCTGACTGTGATCTTATTGTGTCTGGACATCTTACAAGTGTAGACAGATCTGGACAGAGAAACCATTTAAATCATCATTATTCCGGCCTCTAAAATCAGTGACAGGTGGCTGATTACATCAATATGTGTCTTACAGTCAATATATATATAAATATTATAGCTGTGAAATTATTTGCATAAAGGGACCAGGAATGCAGACACAGTGGACAGATAAAAGACTAATTGTAATAGAAATGTGTAGACACACTTCTGGAAATGTGGGCACAATCAGAATGTAGACTACATCAGGACAAAGGACCCACCTTAGCACCAGGTATAAATGGGGATATAGACATTCAAAATGGTGGGGGTTCTAATTGCAGGAGTTTGCTGCCAAAAGAAAAACAAGGCAGCTCATGTGTATTGCAACACACATTTCTGCCTTCCCCTTGCCTTGTCGACACAGAGCTGCAGTCTTACTTAAGTATTTTCACCTTGGCTTCACTGTGATTTACTATCCTCCCAGAGTTTCCCACAGTCAATTGTACAGACTGCACTGCAGTAAATGTTACACAGTGTGATGTAAAGCCATTGCTGCTTACAGCTCCCCATGTCTCCACTGAGTAGGCCTACAGCACAGGTGTCAAACTCATTCCACGGAGGGCTGAGTGTCTGTGGGTTTTCGCTCCTCCCTTGTACTTCATTGAATTATGACTATGAATTATGGTCACTAATTAGTAAGGAACTCCCCACAACTTGTTGTCTAGGGAAAAACAAAAACCTGCAGACACTCTAGGCCCTCCATGGAATGAGTTTAACACCCCTTGCCTACAGGGTACAATGATGACAGAGCATAACAGTCATACAGCCAAATCCTCACAGGGTGTGATAGGTGTTATGATGGGTTCACTAATCGGTCAAATACTGTGACATCTCTCATTATGAGGAATGAAGCATTAAAAGGAATTTGAGATATTAGTGATCCAAATAAAATGACAAAGAAATAAGGGACTGTAAAGAAAGAGTTAGAAAGAGGAGACGGGAGAACGAAAGAGATTGAGGAAATAAGGGACTGTAAAGAAAGAGTTAGAAAGAGGAGACAGGGGAGAACGAAGGAGATTGAGGAAATAAGGGACTGTAAAGAAAGAGTTAGAAAGAGGAGACAGGGGAGAACGAAGGAGATTGAGGAAGTAAGGGACTGTAAAGAAAGAGTTAAAAAGAGGAGACAGGGGAGAACGAAGGAGATTGAGGAAATAAGGGACTGTAAAGAAAGAGTTAGAAAGAGGAGACATGGGAGAACGAAGGAGATTGAGGAAATAAGGGACTGTAAAGAGAGAGCTAGAAAGAAAGAAGCAAAGGAGGGTGAAAGAGAGTGAGAGAGCGAGAGAAAAAGAGGAGGAAGAGAGGATGGAGCTTAATTAGTGACAGTGGAGGAGTGGGGTTTTGCCCACCTGTGTCTCTTCCTTCTGGTCAAAGCCAGAAGGACGAGGGGTAGCCAGAAGCTAGCAGTAGCCACCCCACTGCCATGTCCTGCTCTGAACCCCATCACCACTTACATTGTTCCAAACAGTGCACCTGGGCTCTGCAGTCTCCACACACACACACACGCAGAGTATCACCAACAACATACAGGAGCTTCAACCTGTGAGGCTATTCACTATACAAAATTGTTGCCTTCAAGATATAAAGTACCGTTCTTTTATACAATATATTCTTGAAATTAGCCAAATGAAAGAGAACAAAAATAATGAAGGGCTCGATTCAATCCGTATCTCTCAAGATCATCGCTATTAAAATGTGAAGGCAATGTTCCAAGTTCGAGAAGACTGAATTCACGGTAAACGCTGCATATGTCAGCTCAATAGACAATTATGTTTCCATTTCAAGCGTTCTAGAGTGCAGAACTGGTGATTCGGATTGAATCGAGCCGTAAAAGATGAGCATGTCGGCATTAGCCAAAATAGTGGAACATACTGTGTAAGCATTTTGGAAACCATACAGCAAAACATGACCCTTTACAACTCTTCATGTCAAAACCATTTTTCACAATAATATCAGTGACTTTCAAAGAACATCTTCTGGCACTACAAGCTGCTAACTAGCATGTGTTATTACCTGGTTATTACAGTACTAAGACTAACCTGCTGCAGTGATATTTCAGGTATTCGCTTATACTGTGGTGAATGCTTTTTCAATGCCACAGTTGTCATATTTTTTGTGATGACATGTATCCATGTAATAATGTTGTGGTTGTTTTATTACATTCATATTTTCAGTCCGAATTAGTTCTAAAAATGGACTCAAAATAAATATTTTTGCGCTGAAATCACATTTGTCTTTACAACATAGCATTAATTGGTTTGAAACCTTGATGGTTTTAATTTTAGATACAGAGCTCGACATGAAATATGGTAATGCCACTAAACGACAATAGTTAGGCTCCAAAACATTCAAGACTTTTTTCAACAAATATTTATTGGGAAGAAAATTCTAGCTGTCCTATTTGGTCCTACCTGTAGAGAAACTGCAACAGAGAGTAGGGTTGCATGAGGTTTTCTCAGTTTAAGAGATAATTAAAGTATCACTATCAATACAAGCAATACTTCTGTTTCCTTAGTACATTTGATTTGATGATATTTCTGTTTAATTCAGACATGCGATGAATTGAAGTACAATACTGGCAAGGGGAGGATTTTGAAGTCTGACAATTCGTTTTTTTTTAGCATTTGCATGTATCCTCCCGTCGCCTAAACTTCATACAACATGGCCAGACAATAATTCATAACAGCCTTGAATGTGTGATCATAGTCACATTCTGGTTAACAAACAACTTTTTCATTTTCATTACTCTTAACCTAATGCTGAGACTGAGTGTCTCTATAATTCTGTAGTGGTGTGGGTTATATATGTGTATGTTTATCTGTATGCATGTTTGTTACTTTGATTCGATCCTGTAGTTGAACCTTAACCACTGTAAAGTCCACTGTACAAGTCCCACCAGGAATGTTGTTCATTTTCTGTTGGTATTATTCACAAGAGAAAGTATGGCATGAGGAAAAGCCACTCTTTCGGCAAGAAGTCCCTCTCTTCCCCTCCTCCACCTCCCCCTATATACACAAGTAGAACTATAATGCATTAGGCGGTGGGAGGAGCTAATATTCACTGAGGTTGTGCCACTTTGAGATCTGCCGACGGGGGTTTTCACAGACCTCCCGCCAGTGGGTGGCGCCAGAGGGACAGGGGCTGTGCAGGCCGAGGGGCAGACACCCCACCACCTCGTTCTTAGTGGTACGGTCAAAGTCGACCACCACAAACTCCACAGAGATCTCTGGGAGCAGCTCGGGGGGCACATCGTAGATGAAGGACTCGTTGAAGACGGGGTTTAACGTGCACCTCTTCACGTGCGTCTTTTTCTTGGCGATGCGCTTGCGTCCGTAGAACACATTGACTTTCACATATGGGTCTAAGGGAGAGAAGGAGATTTTGGAATATTGTCAAATGTAAAGGGAACATCTACACAAGCTCTGCCTTTTTGAATTATCCACAGGCACACACAGACAAACTCAGTGGTTGAACTCACTTCCAGACAGGCCAGAGATGTCCATCTTGGGCAGGTGTTTGGCCTTCAGCACCACCACACTGAGGCGGTGGGAGACAGGCTGGTAGGACAGAGACACCAACAGCTCCCCACGGCTCTCACACTGCAGGAAGAGACAGACACATAGAGGATTTAACTATTGACTCATTCAAAAGGAACAATTATCAAACCCACCTACTCAGCCTTTAAGATACAATGCAACAATCAAACAGCCATAATCGTATAGTCATATATTAAAAGAGTAATGGGGCACCAATTGCCAGGACAACACAACTCAGCAGTCTTTGGAATGATCTATTTGTCAACCTTGATCTACATGCACAATTATAAACTGGGTGGTTCAAGCCCTGAATGCTGATTGGCTGTATGACAAAACATTTATTTTTACTGCTCTAATTTTTGTTTTTTTAACCTTTATTTTACTAGGCAAGTCAGTTAAGAACAAATTCTTATTTTCAATGACGGCCTAGGAACAGTGAGTTAACTGCCTGTTCAGGGGCAGAACGACAGATTTGTACCTTGTCAGCTCAGGGATTTGAACTTGCAACCTTTCAGTTACTAGTCCAACGCTCTAACCACTAGGCTACCACTGCCGCCCCATTTCATTGTTAACCAGTTTATAATAGCAACAAGGCACCTCTGGGGCTTGTGGTATATGGCCAATATACCACTGCTAAGGGCTGTATCCAGGCACTCCACATTGCGTCTTGCTAAGAGCAGCCCTTAGCCGTGGTATATTGGCCATATACCACACCCACTCTGGCCTTATTGTTTAAATATACCATACATATCTGTGTGTGGAAACAGACTAGTGTGATTATTTGAGTGTTTCTGTGAGAAACATCACAATGTATACAGTATAGCGGTTTGTATAATCTAGGTGTTCTGCATAGTAAGAGCAAGGAAATTAAACAATGAATCAGATAAACTGTGGGAAAAATCTGTCATATCTGGCCTTTACACTGTATATCCATATAAATGTACATCAGATAATGGTACTGTATACATTAATACAGATGACAGTAGGTAGACATGATGTATGATGCCTAAGACCAGCACACACATGCACTTTCTCATATTCACTGACTTGCAATTGTTTTCATATTATTCCAACCCATCACTAAAAGGGAATTTTCTAATCTAATGATTATAAAATGAGGATTTGCTGAGAAAAATCCATAGGTGAGTGTCCTGGTGATTTGTATGCTTATGATGGATTATTGTTTCGAAGACATTGACATTGCTTTGATGAAGGTTGTTTGACCGAAAGCTTAGCCACACAAATTTGCCCTGACACCACTACAGTGAGCCAAAGTTCTCGTCTCATTCCAGTGTAGTTTTAATACACCTGCAACTTGGTATCCTAGTCAGGTATGCGGTTGATTCCCATGCATGGTGTATCGACTTCCCCCGTGCTACTGCAATAGGTTGCCCTCCACACTGAGTACTGAGGAACACTACCCGTTTTTACGATCAGACAATTTTCTTCAATGAGGAAGTAATAACCCCTGCAATGCATCCAGCAAAACATATCCAGATGACCAGCAGATGGGTTATACACAATGGCCACACAGTGAGGACTAGTGCCACAGGTACATGTGGGAACAAAAACCAAAACAAGTCCGTGGCGAGTCAGAGTTGGGTACACACTCACATGTGTGGCTGTGATGATAAAGGGAGCCTGATGGATGGCTGGCTGCATTGAGAGATTACATGGAGGCGTTGTTTCTGTCTCCTCAGTCTGGCTGCAGTTAAGACTTGAATGGGGCCGAATCAAGAGACACATTGACCTTCCTGTCAGACAATCTCCTCTGTGTACTGCACTGCCCTCAATTCCATGTGTGTGTGTGTGTGTGTACTGTATGTGTGAGCCAGCCCCTACCTCCAATAATGATTGTAATGTCAGAATTGTTTGCTCATGCTTTGAAACGTGTGTGGGTTGCCCCCCTCCTCCTCCTCACCTGCATGTTCCTCTTGCTGATTTGCTGGGTGATGTGCACCCGCCCCGTGCTGGGTTCCAACTCTGTCAGTGGGACCACCACCTCCCCTATGACATCATCACGGGCAAAGCGGTCAAAGCTGAGCACCAGGAAGTGCAGCGTGAGCTCGGGCAGCGAGCTGTAGGCCACCCCGTAGAACGTGAACGTCTCGTCAAACACCGGCTCCAGCGTCTTCCTCAGGACCCTGGTCTTCACCCGGTGCTTCTTCTCAGGGAGTATGGTCATCTTCACGTAAGGGTCAGAGCTGTTCCCTTGTTCGTCTACTGCAGGCAGGCCATGGGCTCCAACGATGGTCACCACCAAGGCCTTCTTAGGGAAGTTGTAGTCTAAAGCCAGGCTGAGGGAGCCCAGGCTGGTTTCAGGCTCTGATTCTGGGTCGGAGGACGCGGGGGTGAAAGGTGAAACAGTCTTGCTGCTGTTCTCGCTACTGGTAGCTGAGCTATCCAGGCAGCAGTAGTCGGCTCTGACGGGCAGTGCCCGCTCCATCCTGGGCTGGCCAGCAGGGGGAACCAGGTGGCTCATCTGGAGATGGGTAGGCGCGTCCAGGATGTTGTTCTCCGCATCCACCAGGACCATCCCGCGGCCGCCACCCCTCTCTCTGTCTCTCTCCCCCTGCCACCCAGCACGCCTGGCCACCCGTACTATCCTCTTGCTGCTGCTGAGGGACTCTGGGTAGATACTGATGCCCTTCAGCATGTGGATGAACTTGTAGGGCGGGTCTTCAGCAGAGTCACAGTACTGATCACCATGGAGCTTGTATCGGCCCGTCACCCGGAGGTGTCGACGCTGGCAGAAGGACCACAGGAGAACCAGGATCACCACGGCAACCACCAGAGCCGCCGCACCGATAAAACCGGCCAGCACCGGTGACATGTCTGAAAGAGAGGGGAACATAGAATGAGTTAACACCTTTGCACAGTCTAGACTGGGATGTGTTTGCAATGTCTGGTGTAAGAAATATTCATACTGGAGTCTCTAAATCAAGTAGATAGTCAAACTGTCGGTTGCATTTAGTTCAGCCAGGAACTGGAACTGACTCAGATGAAAGAAATTCAACTCTTTCAGCTGCACCAAGTGATGCAGTACTGAACATCAAATAGGATATCATGTAACTGCCTTTCAGTGGCTCATTATTGTCAGGTAGGCTAAATAATGTAAGTCGTGTGACCACACCACCCAGGGTGACTCCACTCCACTGTGACTCAACACTGTGACTGTGCCATACAGCAGTAGTGACTTCACAGAGCACGAGGCACGGTGTGAGTGGGAAAGACATGAGCAATATGGACGTCATTCAACCAGGTGTCACCAGGTTGCTTAAATGTCAGCCCCCCACACCACACAAACACACACACACACAGACAGACTAGGACGTGTATTGTCTGTCTCAATGTGTCTGGGAGGTATAGCCCCATACCCTGTTTCTGTGTGTGTGTCTCTCCGTGTGTGTATGTGCGAAGGGTGGGGGTCTAAGTGTCTGTGCACATGCAGGTACGCATGCATCTATGTGTGACTGTGTGTGCGAGCCCCCACCCACTCATTTGTTGCTGGTGGTGAGTGAGAGACTGTGTCTATGTGCTGTGCGCACATGGTAAGGCTGACTGTGCTGATCCCAGCTATAATGGGACTCAGTGGACAGAGCCTGCTGCAGTGGGGCGGGCTGGGCCGGGAGAGGACCCTTTGTTTGGCCAAGCCCCTGAAAAGAGACGCATTGTTGCCTTTCTCGCTCCCCCCCCCCGTAAACTTGTCAGTCTATACACTACATGTGCATGAGCATGAACATATGTTAAGCACGCAGGCAAACATGTATGCACACACGTGCACACACACACACACGATCTTTCCACCCTCTTTACCTCAGCTTTCTAACTATATTTATATTACGTCTGTTTTTCTCTATCTCTCTCCCGTTTCCATTTTCATCTGTCTTTGTCTGTCTCTCCTCTCCCTGCTTCAACTGTCTGTCTTTCAACAAAATACCTTGCCCTTCCTTCCTATTGTTTTTCATTGGCATTCTGGGTAGGGATACCAGGAGGATGATGTCAGATTTTGGAAGGAGCTTAATGCCAGCTGAGCCCGTTGCCCTGGAAACATACCCCAGAGGGATTTCAGTAGTGAGCTCTCAAATCTACCGCTTCAGTGGGTCCAAGCATTGTCCACAAAATGTGTAAAGTAATAGCATAAATTGAGTGTACTCATTAACATAACTAGACACAATGCCAATCTCCTCAGTTCTGTTTTTTTCTGTGGGTAACTTTAAAGAGCATTTTGTCTGTGGGTCCCATCTCTATGCCTTCTGCATAACCCATCTCAGATCCTTCATCAAGAAAAAGAGCTCAGGTTGATTTGCAAGGAATTATGCAATTATATTTAACCATAGATTACAGATCAGACCACACTACTGTATAGGTAGTTTGTCATTCAAAATATGAACAACACACACATGCCAAGTTCTCCCCTAGTAAGTGGTTCCTTCCAAGGTGCACTGAGCAAAGAGATGTCTCGGTAGGACGCTAGATACTCTAGTGCGTGAGGTATTGTGAGTAGAGGAGGAGAGTGACACACACAGCATTTGAGTCATTTGAGTCATGGGGCTGGGGAAATGTAACCACTGTTCATAGACAGAGCTATGCATGCAAAGATTGACAGACATTTTGATTGTTCTTTTCAAAACTCAAATGACAATAAATAGATACATAACTGACTGAAATTGCTTTAATGATTGGGTTATTATACTATATACCAGTGTGGCAGTTGTACTAAACTGGAAGGCAAAAAGGTTCTTAAAGAATCAATGTGCATCCTTAACTAAAATGACAATTGAACAGGTAAAGAGATATGCTTAGATAATGTTTTCAGAAAAAAAATACAGTTTTGACATAGAATTAGTCATAATGATTATGGCTCTGATTGCAGGAAAAAGCTGTTTCGTGTGTTTGAAGAATGCAAAATTCTCCATCTTCTGACAAACTGCCTGTCTTTCTTCCTACCTGGCACCGGTTGGCACAGCATAAACCCCATCATCCGCTGAGTGCTGAGTGACCATGGAGCACTGAGAGACAATCTGTCTGCATTGGCTACATGTCTTATTGTATGCTGCCTGTGAGCATAAGATTCAGTTGATTTGCAGAACTCAGATTGTGATGTGGACCAGATGTGTCTTAATCCTGATGAGTGACCCAGATTAGATCCCTGGCTGTAATCTGGGTTTCTTGAGTCTGTTGGGCTGAATTGCAGATATCCAACTCCAGTACTCTCTTGTTTCTTTGCTACCATGAAATGTTCTGCTGCATCCAGCAGGCTCAGGGCCAACATTATGTTTGCAATAACACATCTCTAACACTCAAGCCTTGATTGCACAACTGTTAATCTTGAGCCTGTTTGAGACAAAAGGCCACCTGCTTGTTGTAATGAGGTTCTTCAAGGTTTAATCTTCAATCAACCAATAAATGTGAGTGCATTTCTTTTAAAAAGCCTCCTCTTCTGCATGGACATGAATCATCTCCAATAGGTTACAGGCCCCATTCCTCAGACAGTGTTAATATGCGTTTGGTTTTAGGGTTTAGAACAATCCGATTTGTTTCTGCACTTGGGTTGTCCTATTCTTCTATTCCTATTCCTATATAATATCCATAACCCTCCCCATTACCTATTCATGTCACTTGCTGAGAGGGTCTGGCACTTTTGGGGTCACCAACACCCCCTGCCTTCAGAGCACTACACTTCTTATTGTGGCAATGTGGCATTAAACTACTGTTCATGGATCTTAATTTAAAGCTCGAGGTCTGATCAAATGAAAATATGTCCATTTGGCCAAGCTCCTAGTTCCGGGATGCGTGCTTTCACAAAAACAAAGGAACGGGGGCTGGCGATGCTTATGCTGGAATAGACATCACGTCATCCTACCCACCCCATCGTACGCGCACATTGAAAACCACAGGAGAAGTGACAATGTTGCGAATGGGCCCCAGTACTTAATATATTTTTGATAGAATAGGACTACAATTATTATGTTGTTGACAAAAGTATTCACGAATTGAAATCAAGTACTTTCATAATAGCAAATACTGTAATAGGCTCCCACTGAGCACACACTGGTTGAATCAACCTTTTTCCACGTCATTTCAATTAAATGAAGTTGAACCAACTTGGAATAGACGTTGACGTCTGTGCCTAGTGATGCTACTATCTCTGTTGAATAGGCCTGTGTAATCAGTTTCGTTCCATTTCCAAATTACATTCGACGTTATTTACATTAACATAGGCCATGGTAATGAGTAGATGTCAAATTTACATTTGGCAATCTTTGATGAATGCAATAAACTTAATCATGTTATTTGGGTGTGTTCAATCTCATATGGCCTTATTTCTAAAACGACTGGGCATTATTTTAACATTTCACGCAATGTAAATATAAGACCTCGTATAACGTTAACATCTGACGACACAATAAACAAAATGCCAAAAAAATCCGAAAAAGGCCTGCTACTTACCATATGCAGGTCGTAAATCTGTAATCTCAGCCATTTTGAGAATTAACGCAGGATGCTTTTACTGGCCGCCCAGATAAAAAGGGTAAATGAACGAATATAAAGCTGATTTGTCCCTATTTTATATCCATAGAGAATGAGTAACGATACTTCAACCAAATATTCCAGAAAATGAGCTCACAGGTCAATAAATAATGATTGTCTTGCTCTTTTCAAATGGTCTATTCGCTCTCTTATACACCAAACTCAACGATGCTATTATTTATCGGATGTGGAGGCTGCGTGGGGCTCGAGACTGGTACTCACGGACTTGCAGGAGGTTTTAGACCCGCCCCCATGTGGCGTCGGAAAGTGTCATTTTTCCATGTATGAAACTGTGTATGTATGTAAATGACCAATTACTGGTGAATGGGTAGCACACTTTCATTCAAATAGTTGCTTGGCAACATTCCACAATAGGATTTAGGACCATACAGATTTTATAAAAACAGTTTAATTCTTACTAAACTTTACAATAGTTATAACCTACATACATCATCATTTTACATAAAAAGCACTAAAACAACCATTATAAAGCTATGTTCAAGACGAATGCAAAAATAGTAGATTTTGGTCAATTCTAACTCAATAATAAATCCTATTTATATCTACCAAAGAGACAGAATCAAGCTGACTACAGACAGCTGAAAAAATACTGTAAAAAAAACACAAAAAAATACATTACAAATCATGTAATATTATAGCTATGTTCTCATCGTTGACCCTCACATGGCTATCATTAGGAGCTTAAAGAGAAGCAGAGACTGCTTATGTGTCTCAAATTAGACATAAATAAACATATAAAACAATACATTTGTATTACAAACTAGTATATTCTGGATATATCATTTGGTGAGTTAAACCAGTCACAGGCCTTACATCAACATGGAAGGACTGCAAATGCACGTAGTACCCAGAAAGTTCACTAGGTGTCCTACTGGACAAATGTAATACAGCCAATGAAGTCATACTGTACGACATGTACAGCATGAGGCTATTTGTGTTCTCACTTTACTAAAACACAATCGTAAATTGCAGTAGATACATCACTTTGGCTGACGAGAGGCGCATTGCAGCAGGAATGTACTGAGAAAACCAACAAATGAAGGCCGTTTTTTCTGTGGGGTTTGTAATCTTTTGTCAGTAGTTCAAAATGAAGGCACCAAATTAATTAATTCATGACCTTGTCTTTAATTAGGCCTAGCGGTACTTTAGTTAAAGGCATATTTTGGCATACATCAACACAAATACATGCTTTGGTTGAACAAAGGCAGGACACAAAACGAAAATAAGCACATTCAGCAAAGGTTTTTTGGCCATAAAATAGCAGTGAAAAATCGTTCTGACAACTTTGGTCTGTTTATCTGAATGAACAAAACGTTACAAATCCTATGTAGAAATTTCCATCAATAAATATAATCAATGAGATTCTTGATATTCCATTTCTTGTTTTTGGTAACTATACTGAACACAAATATAAATGCAACATGCAACAATGTAAAAGGTTTTGCTGAGCTACAGTTCATATAAGGAAATCAGTCAATTGAAATAAAATCATTAGACCCTAATCTATGGATTTCACATGGCTGGGCAGAGGCGCAGCCATGGGTGGGTCTGGGAGGACATAGGCCCACCCACTTGGGAGCCAGACCCAGACAATCAGAATGAATTTATAGCCAAATTTAAGTTTATGGTAGAGATATTAACATTGAATTCTCTGGCAACAGCTTTGGTGGACATTCCTGCAGTTATCATTACATTTGTATGCTCCCTCAAAACCTGAGACATCTGTGGCATTGTGTTGTGTGGAAAAACTGCACTTTTTAGAGTGTCCTTTCATTGTCCCCAGCACAAGGTGCACCTGTGTAATGATTATGCTGTTCAATCAGCTTCTTGATATGCCACACCTTAGGTGGTTGGATTATCTTGACAAAGGCTAAAATGCCCATTAACAAGAATGTAAACAAATGTGTTCACAACATTTGGGAAAAATTAACTTTTTGTGCTTATGGAACATTTCTGGGATCTTTTAATTCAGCTCATGAAACACGAGACCAACACTTTACATGTTGCATTTATATTTTTGTCCAGTATAAATATAACTGAGTCACATGATGCAGGTTGATGAAAAAGACTGATAAGAGAAAAGGTTGATGGAGATTGTGGTGACTATTATTTCAATTTCTCCCTGAAGAACAAACAGACCCTAATGAAGGCAGTTAAAGGACAGCAGCATTCTCCAAATGCAATATACCTGTCTGAGTCTGCTGCCCTGTAATCAAGGCATAATTCCAACACTGCTTAAGTGAGAATCCACTGCAGCACATGTGCTATCATTCTGACTTTCTGAACAATTCCCAAAGTGTTTTATCCAGGCAGGTTACCAGGTCATTGGAGGTACGAGGCCAGTTTCCATTGTTGTGACACAGTCCATCCCTTACAGTCTCTACCACTACTAGAAAAAATTGATGCCTTTAGTGCAAGTTCCAGTCTCTGTGAAAAGATTGTCTGTTGAGCAAGTACATTTTGCAGTCTAAACTGCTTCAGGAAAATCAGGCGATTCAAGGAAAATATATAAAAGCATGAAAATACCTTTTCAATAGAAGTTCGATAGAAGTTTCTATTAAAGCCTACAGTCTTTGTTTCAGGTGGTGGGGAAAAAGGTATCCAATCCAAAACGTACTGTAGTGTTCATGAAGGGCAGTTATCATCCAAACCAAGCAACTGAGACACTGCCACCTCTCTCTCACACACACCCACACACACACACTGCTTAGTTGACATGTCCGTGTCCTCCTAGGTCAGCCAGAGGCATGGTGTGCAGCACCTCATCCAGCAGCTGCAGGGCACGGTGCAGGTGGACCTCCACCCAGCAGGGGGTGTGCTTGATGCTCTGCCGGGGGTAGTCGGGCCCCCAGCCCTTCACAAAGCTGAGCCGCAGGATACACAGCCGCCGCAGGTCGTCCACACCTATCCCGGCTGCCGCCGACAGACCTGGGAGAATTGAGATTTACTGAGTGATTAAGAGAGCGAGAGAGAGAGAAAGAAAGAAAGAAAGAGAGAGCAAGAGAGAAGGACAGAAGCACTCACTGACTGCCGGGGCGATTCCCCCCACACTGCCAGGCCCTGGGATGTTGCCTGCCACTGCTGCAGCCTGTGCTGCTGCTGCAGCCTGGGCCGTGGCTGCCTGCTGCTGCATCTGCCTGTGGCACTGACGCAGGTCAAACACCTTCATGTAGGCCCCAGGGTAGATCTTGTGAACTGCGTCTCCCGGGGCTCGCCCCGCCTCCCGGTCCAGGTAGTAGCTCTGTACGAACACTGCATGGTCGCTAAGGCAACGCATCCACACATCCCCCTCACCACGACACTCTAACTGCACCCCCTTCCCAATGTGCAACCTGGGAAATGGAGATAGGAGTTCACACTGGTGAAGAGAAAATCACAGACACTGGGGATTGCATTTAGGCGATAAAAGCATATTTGCCCTGTGTATTCTGCAACCCAACAAAGTTCTCAAATAGCTAGCGGTTAGGCAAGGTTAGGGGCACGCTGCTAGACCTGGCTCTCTCGCTAGCGTCGGTGCGGTGCACGTTGCTGAGCTGGCCCAGACAGAAGCGGTCGCCCCCCGAGGGGTCCACGTATCCATCCACTGTCACCACGGGGCAGTTAGCCAGGACCTTGAACATCTCCCCAACCTGGATGTCCATCTCAAAGTAGGAGATGGAGCACCAGAACTCTGGACCTGGCAACACACAACATGAAATATAATATGAAACACTGCAAAATGGCTGCCATGTGTCCCTCATATGGGTACTGTACATTGGTGGTGGATGGGGTGAGATGCCTAACATCATGTGTGTGGGTGAGTGTGTGTGAGTGGGTGTACGCTGTGTCTGTACCTGGATGGTTGGAGACTGGCTGAGGAAAGGCGGGTGCGCTGTGATGTTGCTGAGACCCTTTTAAGAGAAATTAATTAGCAAATATGACAACGCTGCCATATACATATAGTAACAGTCCTGCAATTCTGACAGAACGATTGATTGACAGGTGATTGACATACAGAAGTGGTTGGGGTGGTGCAGTGGTGGTTGCTGGTGGCCACGCCCATTCTGCTGGGCTCCTACAGGGGTATAGGAGGCCGTGCTGGTGCCTGTCCAGGTCGCTGGAAGATTGTGAAGAAAGAGAACAAACAGAGTTGAAACTGACACCATGGAATTGACACCATCTCTGTGACACTGCCAACCTGGTTCGTTAGTAACTCACTGTGATAAGAGCTCTGTGTCTGTGTGTGTTTGGAGCTGCTGCTGTAGTCAATCTGGCTGTGAGGGGTAGGGGGCTGGGGGGGTGGTCCGTGTGTGGGAGTGGTGGGTGGCGGCGTCTGGGGCATGCCCTGGCTCTGGGGAGAGGCGATCTGGAGCAGGCCCTCGCCGTGGCCCCCAGACATGGGCCCCATCATGGAACTGCTCACTGGAGGAAAAAGATGGGGGAAGTGGAATAAAAGATGGAAATTGTAAGGGATAGAGTTAGACATAAAAGCAAGAGTCTGGTTCTTCTCAGCTGAATTGCTTGTACGGTAGTACTTCTTATTACCAGGTTCAGTTTTAGTCTATCTCACCTGGCGGAGAGAGGGGCATGCTGGGGTAGAGGTTGACGGAGGATGGGGCGTGGGGTGGCTCGGGGGGCATCTGCAGAGGGGGAAGGGGCTGGTTGTAGCGCTCGGGCTGGGGGGGCATCCTGGAGGGGAGGTCCATCTCAAAACAGTCATGGATGTACTCCTCTTTGATCAGCCGACCTGGAGGACCTTGTAATGAAGGGAGGTGGGAGAGAGAGAGACAGAGAGTGGGAGGGAGAGAGACAGAAAGAGAGAGAAAGGGAGAGAGACCGGCAGGCGGGCGGGCAGAAATCAGGCATGAGTCATGTCATATTATTATATTTTCGATTCATGAATGGATACATTTTGAATAAATTCCGGAATTTACTGTAATTACGATCAAATTGATGGATGGCATTTATTGTTGCCTCCAAATGGGAGTGATCTTTGCCCTGTCATGCAGCCTGTGACACCTTCTTGCAATTTGATTGAGGTGTCCTTCTTGTAGTGTAGACTAGCTCAGACAGGTATGAATCTGGCTGGTTTGGAAGCTCTGCATTCCATATTTTTCGTCAGATTGCCAAGAACACATCTACAGTATATCTGTATCAAAACAGTAGTATTGCCTGTGCACTTTGGGAAATGCGATAAAAACAGATTGGTTAGAATGACTCGCTATTGCTTATTACCATTTTGATGATGTTTGATGATGCTGAAAATAGTGTTTTCCTCCTCACCTGCATTTTGAATGCTGAGACCAACTTGAGTAGAGGGACAGAAAGGGAAGCAAAGTTAGAAACAGCATGGAAGTTCTGAAAAAGCCTGTGACCCAAAGAGCCTGTTAACAACTTCATTTTCTCATTCCCCATTTGTGCTTCTGTTTCATTCGTGGAAGTGAAATTGTGAACAGACGCACCAATGCCTGGCGATACCACTCGCTCGTAGTGGTAGGGGTTGACACACACATTGTCATACTTGAGGTCAAATGCGAACTGGCAGAACTTGACGTGCTTCAGTTCATTCTTGTGGAGGTCTGGCCAGCGCCAGAGCCTAGCGTAGATCACATGGGGGAACCCTTTCCTCCCAGCTACCTGGAGGGACAGAGGAGAGAATGGAGAAGGTATGGAGGTATTCCTTTCCAACATCCAGCTGAGGCTTTTAGGGTGATTATTTACAGTAGGACGGTGAGTCTCAGGAAGAGAATGGGGGACAGTATGGAGGCCATGATAGGGTTGGAAATTGAACATGGAGGGAGTGGAACTGTGGGGAATCTAAGTGCAGGGAAAGGGGGAAAGAAATGGAGAGAAAAGAGAATGAGAAGGAGGAGAGCAAGAGGGAGCTGGTAGACAGGGAGTGGTCGAGGAAACGGGTCATGAATGGAAATGTACATCAATGCTAAACACACTCTCTCCAGGCACACACTCTGGGTGGGGAATAGCCTTGGAGCCATTAAAACATATCAGACAGAGCTGAATAGCACAAATAGTGACTGAGTCATCAATGGTGTCTCAGGATTATTCCCATGTTCTTAAGGAACCAATGTTACTCTGTCCTTGTACTGTGTACTCAAGTGTGTCAGAGTTGGTCTGTGTGTGTGTGTGTGTGTGTGTGTGTGTGTGTGTGTGTGTGTGTGTGTGTGTGTGTGTGTGTGTGTGTGTGTGTGTGTGTGTGTGTGTGTGTGTGTGTGTGTGTGTGTGTGTGTGTGTGTGTGTGTGTGTGTGTGTGTGTGTGTGTGTGTGTGTCAGAGAAAAAGATCAGTATTTTGGGATCAACATACCCTTTCTGCACTAACAGCAAGAGAAAGCCAGAATGGACTCTGTAAACTTTTACATTTTCTTTTTGATTATTCTTTCTTCCTGAAAACCAAAGTGACCTTCCTCAGACAAAGAGTCAGAGCTGGCAGAGTGCCAGCTCAATTACAGCCAACTACTGACAAACACACACACAGCCTACAGTCCTGAACAGAGAATAATGCAGTACATTCTCATATATATTCTCACACATCACATTAATACGTGTCACTAACATCCGTATATCCACAGGCAATCTCAAATGTAGAAACTGTTGATGTAAGTCAAAACTTACATTCAATAATAAACACCTCTCTCTCACACACACACACAGAAAATACTGTGGTATGTCTGAGATTACAAATATACTCCCACAAACTTTAACACTGGAAAAACTCCAGACACAAACACACACGTACGTACGCACACACACACCAGAGACAGACAGGCTTAACTTAACCCTGCCCCTTTCCTGTGTCTCAGACAAAACAACCCGTGCTACCCCTCCAGTACTCCCTCCCTCTCTCTCTCGCTCTCCCTCACAAGAGCTGGGGGAGGGGAACTCCCTCTGTTTCCTTCTCTCTCATTCCCTTGCTCTCTCTCTGTAAGCAACTCGTGGGTTACACTTCTAAGTATTCGATACTATGTTCATTCTCTAGAAGTTAGCCTACAGGGAGACCTAAACCCCTTTACTTTTTTTCTCCTGTTTCACCTCCCTGAAGTGTGTAAGTAACCCATGTGTTGAATGATTCACTTGTTGAGTTCGAATCTCATCAGACAACTTAGCTAATTAGCAACTTTTCAACTACTTACTACTTTTTTTGCTACTTTGCAACTACTTAGCATATTAACTAACCATTCCCCTAACCCTAAACCTTTTAGCTAACTCTTCCCATAAACTTAACCCTAAGATTAACCCTAACCCCTAGCCAAGCTAACGTTAGGCCAGCTAGCTAACGTTAGCCATGTAGCTAGAATTCAAAACATATCATATGTTAAGCAAATTCATACCATTTTGTACGTTTTGCAAATTCGTAACATATAAGAATTGTAATTCGTAACATATCATACGGAATGGGTGATAAACATCCACAAATTAACACATACCATATACGAAACGTAACATATTATACTAAATGGAGTGTCTTGGAATTTACGTACAGAATAATATGAAATGCTCTGACACCAGGTTGCACACACATGGTATGGGCTTTTAAAAAAGTACAACACCTGTACCAAGTCAGATTTAGAGTTGAAATATATTCAGTTTTGATTTTGCGCCACAATATTACACTTTATACACATCATAGAAGACTGAAATATGGCAAAACCGTTTGACATAGAAACACTGGATTTTTGCACAAACAAGCGTGTCTCTGTGAAATGTCAACGGAGCACTGAGCATATAACAAGCTTTTTATTTTCAAAGCCTTTTACATTTAATTCATCTTGTGTCATGATAACTTTGCTTTTTGCGACCAGCAGAAACAACTTTGAAGACGACAACCCCAAAATGTAAAATCCTCAAAAGTTGTTACAAGAAACAAGCAACAAAGCAAAACATTGTCAGAAAGTTAATTTTAGTTGCCTGGCTTGCTAGATTTACATATTCTAAATACATATTTTAATGAATAGGTTTTTTGGAGCAAAAAATAAGAGCAGGTAACGTTGCTGCATGCAGACTGACGTTTTGTTTATACTTTTTCTTTATGACAAGGACAAGTTTGATGTCTGAGAACAACAATAGAATGTTCATGATTTTATGTGTTCCAAAACCGGTAAAATGGTTAGGGACGTTTACTGAGGGGTTGGCGGGACTTTATAACATACACTATGTATACAAAAGTATGTGAATACCCCTTCAAATTAGTGTTTGGCTATTTCAGCCACACCGTTGCTTACAGGTGTATAAAATCCCACAGCCATAGACAAACATTGGCAGTAGAATGGCCTTACTGAAGGGCTCAGTGACTTTCAACATGGTCAGTTCGTCAAATGTCTTCCCAGCTAGAGCTGCCCCAGTCAACTGTAAGTGCTGTTATTTTGAAGTGAAAATGTCTAGGAGCAACAGGGCTCAGACATTGCATAGTGCCAACTGTAAAGTTTGGTGGAGGAGGAATAATGGTCTGGCGCTGTTTTTCATGATTCGGGCTAGGCCCCTTAGTTCCAGGGAAGGATCATCTTAATGCTACAGCATACAATGACATTCTAGACAGTTCTGTGCTTCCAACTTTGTGGCAACAGTTTGGGGAAGGCCCTTTCCTGTTTCAGCATGACAACTGTGCACAAAGCAAGGTCCATACAGAAATGATTTGCCGAGATCGGTGTGGAAGAACTTCACTGGCCTGCACAGAGCCCTGACCATAAACCCTGTCGAACACCTTTGGGATGAATTGGAACGCTGACTGCGAGCCAGGCCTAATCACCCAACATCAGTGCCTGACCTCACTATTGCTCTTGTGGCTGAATGGAAGCAAGTCCCCGTAGCAATGTTCCAGTGGGAAAGCCTTCCCAGAAGAGTAGAGGCTGTTATAGCACAAAGGGCGAACCAACTCCATTTTAATGTCCATGATTTGGAATGAGATGTTCGACAAGCAGATGTACACCTACTTTTGATCATGTAGTGAGTGTATTACCGCAATCATGACTGGCTGAAATAAAAGTATAGGCTTTGTTGCTGGCAGTACCTGAAAGGTGTATTAGTCAGTCATCAAATGCGACCAGCTATTGGTCACTGAGTTGACAGAGTCTTTGTGCCATACCACCAATAACAATTCATCAGTGAATAATTTATTAATGAGATCCACTGATTTCATAAACAGTCTCTCTATAGTCCCTCTATAATCAGTGATAACATACCGGCCTAGGCCTCATTCAACCCAACATAACAGTAGCCTACCTGCAGGCGTCCATCAAGCGTCCTCTGGATGGTGACACACTTGCTGGGGTGAACTCCGTTGGTGGTGATGGCGGTGATGAGCGAGTCCAGCTCATCCTTCTTCTCCTTCAGCTTCTTCACCAGGCTCTCTATGGCACGCTTGGCAAAGCCCTCGTTCTCACCGCCCTGTCGGTGGCACATGAGGCTGTGCACGATGCTCAGGCAGGCATCGTTACTGTTGGGGGAGTTCACTGACATCTCCCTGGGTTGAGGGGGGTTGGAGAGAAGGAGGTGAGAGACCACTATGGTGAAGCAACCAAATGCAATTGATTTATTCATTGATTTGATTGTTGTTTGATCACTGACACAACACTGAAGTCTGGACCTGATATGGTACTTTAGGTCAAGGTTCAAGTCATAGGCTATCAGCAACCAAGGTCCCTATAACAATCTAATAACAACTTCACCAGTATTAACAACACACAATGTATGGGGCTTTTACAGAGCAGAAGATACAAAGCAGGCCATGGAAACACAGAATTGAGTAGGCCAAATTACTTTATCCTTAAATAGGTATATACTACTTATCTGAAAATACATTACCCTAAAGAGAATTGACATCCTTATGATGCATGTGAAGTGTAGGGCAACAGGTAGCCTTGCAGTTAATTAAGAGCTTTGGGCTAGTAACCAAACGGTCACTGGATTGAATCCACAAGCCGACCAGGTGAAAAATCTGTCGATGTGCCCTTGAGCATGGCACTTAACCCTAATTGCTCTTGTAAGTGAGCATCTGCTAAATTATTTAAATGTCGGTGACTAAGGGTGACCGATGTTGTTTACAAACATCCTTCCATGTGTGTCATGCTAGTGATGAAGCTGAGCTTGTTTTGCTTTGCACAACTAGTCAGAAAAAAACAATAATGCAGAAAGTGTGTGATTTACTAAAGTAGGGTATATTACAATCCACTTTGATAACAATAATACAACTTTAATAAACTATAAAAACATACATGCTCCACCAAAGAAATTCTAAGAGCATTTAGGAGGTCAAAAGTAATTTGTTTACATGTTTACAAAAGCATGTAGGCCTACTGAGAGAAAAATATAAATACCTCTACAAGAAAAGCAACGTTATGTGTAGGCTACAGTGTACACAGTACTTTGACAGAGGATAGATAGACACATTGACTTGAGAGTAGTTGGGTGGGTGGGGGGCCCGTCTGGCTGTCTGTCTCACTACGTTGACCTAACTGTAGGCTATAGGTCTGTCAACAATCCATGTGACTCTGGTTTGGTCAGCTAAAATCCCTATGGGAATAGTCAATACCAAAATGTAGTTTACTTACAAATCAACAGGATAACTGGACAAATATGTAGAGGGAGATCTGAAGCAGTATTCCAAATGTATTTCCCCTTTTACCCCTCTCTCTGTGGAGCTGTCTGTCTAGACTGTTATCAGTCTATCGCCCTCTCTCGCTCCCTTCGTTCATCCTGTTACTCCCTCGGCTCTTCTCCAGTTTGCTTGCAATAACAAAAGGGGGAGAGAGAGTGAGTTGTCTAGGGCAAAAAAGTCGAGCCAATCGCTGCGCCCGTTTCATTCCAGACGGTGCGGCTCTCGGCCAACTATGACGCTGCTCTCTTACAGCTCACAGCCAGCCACTGGGGGCTGATGTCTGTCTGGGTTGCTTGTTGATTGACAGGTCTGTGCGGCTGCTTTTTTTTTATTAAAGTGGCGCCGGTGAGATTACCCCGCCCATTCTCGCTCCCCCCTGGTCCCACCAACTCCAGTGAATCTCCTCTCTGTGTAGAAAAAAACAGAATGCCTGTGTGACCAAACTCTGGACGCCGTTTCCCGATAGCTAAACAACCGTGCGTATGTAGAATGAAGTTTTTAACAAACAATACGGATTGCAGCACAGAACAAATTAAGTGTTTAACTAAACCACAGATTGCAGCACCAAAATGAAATAAAAACGCAGTTACACTGGACAAACACGTACAAGGTAAGCATTAACGTATGGACATTTTTAAAGTATCGACTGATTGATTGACTCGATGGTACACTCTGCCAACACTCATCGCAGTTACATAAAATAACGCAAGATTAACATAATTTTATCGGTAAATTATGCAATTTAAATTTGACTTCCGCTTCAAACCCAACCCCTCCAAAAAATAAGGGTTTCACACCTCTAACCGCTACCTGCCACCCTGTATGCCCAACAAGCCCGTATGGTTTTCTTAGGCGCTCACCTGCCGGTCGAAGACTGCCTGGAAACGGCGGGTGACCTCTTCAAAATGGTATTGAGAGAAATAGTTATTTAATAACTACAACATAAAACTTCTTACCTGGGAATATTGAAGACTCATGTTAAAAGGAACGACCAGCTTTCATATGTTCTCATGTTCTGAGCAAGGAACTTAAACGTTAGCTTTTTTTACAATTGCACTATATATTATTATATTGCACTCTTACTTTCTTCTCCAACACTTTTGTTTTTGCATTATTTTAACCAAATTGATCATGTTTCATTATTAATTGATATGGCTGATTAAATCGGTATCTGCTTTTTTTGTTCCTCCAATTATCGGTATTGGCATTGAAAAATCATAATCGGTTGACCTCTAGTATTAAGTTTATGCCATTTACTACTGTATTTCATTTCCCCCTTTTCAGAACCACACACACTCTTGGTTAACACAACTGTCAAGCCATGCACTGTGCTGTTCCTGCTCTGTGAATCAGTGTCATTAAACTACCTCAACTGGAATTGTGTGTATTGTTTTGAATTGTTAAATACTACTGCACTGTTGGAGCTAGGAACACAAGCATTTCGCTACACCCGCAATAACATCTGCTAAATATGTGTATGTGACCAATAAAATTGGATTTGAATCCTACCTGGCTGTCATCTGTGCCATTACAAGCACCTGGGAGAGAACACATAGTGCTAAGAAAACGCTAAAGAATATACAGGCCAACAGGTCCACAACTACACAAGTTGATAACGTATTGTCGAGTAGGCTAGTGTACAATAATAACGTAATTTAATGTGCTAGTATTATTTATTTAATGGATGAATTAAATTGTAAATGAAAATATACACATGGTGCTATAGGATATATACATATTTTACATTTTATTTTGATATACTCCGCTACACGCGCCGAGCATGTGTCCCTGGTGCGCAAAGTGCTTGGTCGCCTGTTGGAGCATGACCTATGCCTGTTCTTCCAACAGTCCATCTCCTTCCCTAGGGTATCGCATTTCCACTTCAGGGATGGAGATGGAGAGTGATCGCATTGCAGCCGTGCGTAATTGGCCGACTCCCACCACGGTAAAGGAGGTCAGAGATTCTTAGGGTTTGCCAACTATTACCAGAGGTTTATCTGGGGTTTTGGTCAGGTAGCAGCTCCCATTACTTCACTGCTGAAGGGGAGCCCAGTGCGCTTGCAGTGGACGGCTGAGGCGGACAGGGCTTTCAGTCACCTGAGGGCTTTGTTTACCTCTGCTCCTGTGCTAGCTCATCCGAATCCCTCTTTAGCATTCATAGTGGAGGTGGACGCGTCCGAGGCTGGGATAGGAGCTGTGCTCTCTTTTTTTCTAAGTCCTGTCGTCTCCTCCCTTTGCCTGGTCTCTCTACGGACCTACAAACTGTGGAGGCCCTGTTTACACACGTCTTCCGACACTATGGGGTGCCTGAGGATATAGTGTCTGATCGGGGTCCCCAGTTCACGTCAAGGGTCTGGAGGGTGTTCATGGAACGTCTGGGGGTCTCGGTCAGCCTTACCTCAGGTTTTCACCCTGAGAGTAATGGGCAGGTGGAGAGAGTTAACCAGGATGTGGGTAGGTTTCTGAGGTCTTTTTGCCAGGACCGGCCAGGGGAGTGGGCGGCGTTCGTGCCCTGGGCAGAGATGGCCCAGGACTCGCTTTGCCACTCCTCCACTAACCTTTCTCCCTTCCAGTGTGTCTTGGGGTATCAGCCAGTTCTGGCTCCTTGGCATCAGAGTCAGACCGAGGCTCCTGCGGTGGACGACTGGTTCTGGCGCGCGGAGGAAACATGGGACACCGCCCATGTCCACCTTCAGCGCACCGTACTGCGCCAGAAAAGGGGTGCAGACCGTCACCGCAGTGAGGCCCTGGTGTTCGCACCGGGGGACAGGGCAAGGGTCTGGTTCTCGACCCGAAACCTGCCTTTCCGCCTGCACTGTCGGAAGCTGGGTCTGCAGTTTATGGGGCCATTTAAAGTCCTGAGGAGAGTGAACAAGGTATAGTACAGGTTACAGCTTCCCCCCGATTACCGCATTAACCCCTCGTTCCATATGTGTCTCTCCTCAGGCCGGTGGTGGCTGTCCCGCTCCAGGAGTCTGAGGTGCAGGAGTTTCCTCCACCCCCTCTGGACATCGAGGGGGCCCCGTTGTACTCTGTTCGTTCCACACTGGATTTGAGACGTCGGGCGAGGGGCCTTCAGTACCTCATGGACTGGGAGGGGTATGGTCCGGAGGAGAAGATGCTGGGTTCCGTTGGAGGACGTATTGGATCCTTATATGCTGCGAGACTTCCACCGTCTCCATCCGGATCTCCCTGCACCTCACCTCGACCTACAGGTCGTCCCAGAGGTCTGTGTCGACGTGCTGCTGGATATGCGCATCAGGGGGGGGAGTACTGTCACGACTTATGCCAAAGTCGGTCCCTCTCCTTGTTTGGGCGGTGTTTGGCGGTCGACGTCACCGATCTTCTACCGATCACTGATCCATTTTTCATTTTCCATTGGTTTTGTCTCGTCTTCCTTCACACCTGGTTCCATCAATTACATGTTGTGTATTTAACCCTCTGTTTCCCCTCATGTCCTTGTTGAAGATTTGTTTGTATGTTAGTGCTATTATGTGTTGGTGCGCAACGGGTTTTGTACCCATTTTATTTATTTTTTGTATGTTTTGGAGTTTGTTTGTCTTTCTTATTAAATGACTCCGTTTATACCAAGTTTGTTCTCCTGCACCTGACCTCCCTGCCACTAACACACACACCTTACACATACACTAAGTTGACTTCCTTTAAACAGCTTGGAAAATTCCAGAAAATGATGTCATGGCTTTAGAAGCTTCTGATAGGCTAATTGACATCATTTGAGTCAATTGGAGGTGTACCTGTGGATGTATTTCAAGGCCTACCTTCAAACTCAGTGCCTCTTTGTTTTTCATCATGGGAAAATCAAATTAAATTGGCCAAGACCTCAGAAAAAAAATTGTAGACCTCCAAGTCTGGCTCATCCTTGGGAGCAATTTCTAAACGCCTGAAGGTACCACATTGATCTGTACAAATAATAGTATGCAAGTATAAACACCATGGGACCACACAGCGATTATACTGCTCAGGAAGGAGACTATAATGACCATTGTGATGTTTGGAGGAAAAAGGGGGAGGCTTGCAAGCCAAAGAACAACATCCCAACCGTGAAGCACGGGCGTGGCAGCATCACGTTGTAGGGGTGCTTTGCTGAAGGAGGGACAGGTGCACTTCACAAAATAGATGACATGAGGAAAGAAAATGATGTGGATATATTGAAGCAACATCTCAAGATGACAGTCAGGAAGTTAAAGCTTGGTGGCAAATGGGTCTTCCAAATGGACAATGACCCCAAGCATACTTCCAAAGTTGTGGAAAAATGGCTTAAGGACAACAAAGTCAAGGTATTGGAGTGGCCATCACAAAGCCCTGACCTCAATCTTATAGAAATGTTGTGGGCAGAACTGAAAAATCGTGTGTGAGCAAGGAGGCCTACAAACCTGACTCGGTTACACCAGCTCTGTCAGGCGGAATGGGCCAAAATTCACACAACTTATTCTGCGAAGCTTGTGGAAGGCTACCCAAAATGTTTGACCTAAGTTCAACAATTTAAAGGCAATGCTTCCAAATACTAATTGAGTGTATAAACTTCTGACCCACTGGGAATGTGATGAAAGAAATAAAAGCTGAAAGAATCACTCTCAACTATTATTCTGACATTTCACATTCTTAAAATAAAGTGGTGATCCTAACTGACCTAAGACAGGGAATTATTAGTGGTCCTGTGTAGCTCAGTTGGTAGAGCATGGCGCTTGTAACGCCAGGGTAGTGGGTTCGATCCCCGGGACCACCCATACGTAGAATGTATGCACACATGACTGTAAGTCGCTTTGGATAAAAGCGTCTGCTAAATGGCATATATTATTATTATGAGGAATAAATGTAAGGAATTGTGAAAAGCTGAGTTTAAATGTATTTGGCTAAGGTATATGTCAACTTCCGATTTCAATTATGTGTGTGTGTGTGTGTGTGTGTGTGTGTGTGTGTGTGTGTGTGTGTGTGTGTGTGTGTGTGTGTGTGTGTGTGTGTGTGTGTGTGTGTGTGTGTGTGTGTGTGTGTGTGTGTGTGTTAGATATATATATTAATCGGTATCGGCTTTTTTGGTCCTCCAATAATCGGTCGACCTCTAATCAAAACCTTTCCTTAGGTCTAGAAATACAGCCCCAACAACGCCCCCTCTGTCCAGCTTGGACTTCACATTTCCCAGAAGAAAGCGGTTGGATGTTTCTGTAGAGTATTTTGCTCTGAAGCCAAACTGCATGGAGTGTAATGTGTAGGGGCTGTTGTTGTGGGCTATCAGTTGCGCTGCTACACACTTTTCAGCAACCTTTGACACCACAGGTAGTATATTAATGGGCCTGTAGTTACTCATGTCAGCAGGGTCACCTGATTTAAAGATGGACATTATTATGGCTGACTTCCAGATCCTTGGAATCACCCCCTGACCAATAAATGTGTTGGTAACTTTAGTAATGGGGCCAATGAGTGAGTCTTGGTATTTATTAAGAAAGGCAAGAGTCCAGCCTAAACACATCTTTGGCTTTAGAGTTTTTTAGTGAGTTATTCACCTTGTTCACCTCTGACTCCGAAACCTCCCTTATGATGAAGACGGGTTGAGTGTCATTCACTAGCACTGAGCCCAATAAACCAGTAGAGGGGTTTTGTGTCAGTACCCTGACAGAGTAAACAAAGTAGGAATTGAACGCTATTGCTATTTTGACTGCATCCTGTGTTAGATTGTAATTCACCATGATTTCTAGAGTTTTTCCAGTGTTACTATGGTGTTTCCCTGATAACTTTTTTAGATTATCCCAGATCAATTTAGAATTTCCCTTTGCTTCACCAATTATGTTGATAAAGTTTGCCATGGCCTGTCTGATTTCTTTCATCACCTTATTTCTCAACCTGGTAAACCTATGTCCATCATGCTCTAATTCGGACGTTGGGGCTGTTTTTAGAGCATGATCCCATTTCATCAGTTTCCAGATTTCTCCATTTAGCCGAGGAAGAGTGCTCTTTTGGCCAGGTTTGGATTTTCTTTTCTTTAGGAAGCCATTTATTGTAGTCTGGATTGTGGATAGTCAGGTTTTTCTATCAGCTTACACATCTGTATAGGACAAGGGATCATTCCAGTTAATTCCCATAATTGCGTTTTCAAAATAATTGAATTCACTCCTAGGTATTCTGAGCGGATCAGGCTTTCTAACAGTAGAGTGTAGCCTAACCTGTACCTGGAAAGCTATCTGGCTATAAGTGTCAGATTATGATCAGACAGACAGCCCAGTAACCATATTGAATGATTTAGTCTCTCTCTGGTTTATTACTGAACAGCAGATCAATCTGTGTTTTAGAGCAACAAGTCACCCTGGTTGGCCTTTTAACTAGCTGTGTAAGGTCAAAGGTATTAGTGATCCGTTTGAGGGTTTTCCTACAATACTTGTCTTCATAATTCATGTTAAAATCTCCCATTAAGATGACATCTTTCCCAAAATCACATTCCCTAAGCATGTTATAAACTGATCAAAAAACACACTTTTGGTCTATACATTCCAATAAGGGTAAAATACATTTTGGGAGACAGTGTAACGTTCAGGCCAATACATTCTAGTTCATTATCACATGACCACTCAATTTGTTTACATCGGATATGTTCTTTAATGTAAATCATCAGACCCCCTCCTCTTCCTTCAATCCTGTCTCTCCTGAAGACATTGTAGCCAGGCATAATCAAAGCAGCAGATGGAGAGTTTTTCTGGAGCCAAGTCTCTGAAAGGCAGAGGAAGTCAAGGTTGGAGTCTGAAAAGATGTTGAATTTTATCACTTTTTGGAATGACACTGCAAATGTTCAAGTGCCCCCCTAGCAGTCCCTTGGCCTTAGCTCGTGGGTCCCAGATGACACAAGAGTGATTGACACATTGAAAAAAGTAACGTTTTCTGATGGCTGGGTTTAGGCTGTTTTGTATCGTTTTGATTAGCGGCGGTAGTGCAATTGACTATCCCTTCCGCTTGCACTGGATGCAGGGAGCTAATTAAAACAGCTTGCGTGCCAGAAGCGACTTAGATATGCTTGGAGAGTCAAATTCCATCCTGGAGCCCGGTGACTCAAGAGAAACCATGAAACCATAGCACTCATCCACTTCCAAGGGAATGACAATCAGTGGACGAGGCCATCCACTGCTTTCCACTCCAGTGAGTATCGCTGGCTCGTTGATGTTAGGCCCAGGGTTGAGTTGCACATCCCCAGAGAGCAGGAGGGTAGTGAACAGGTAGTTTAGCAGTTTCCAATAAATGTTGGACTTGTTTGTTACTCCTTAGCGGTTCAGTCAAATAGGGAGCCAGGTAGATTTGGCCATTATTCAGAATATTATGGTATGCTGTGTACTGTCCGCTCCCGTGGAACTGTAAATCAATGTGTTTGTCTGGGGTGTTGGCATTCTCCGGCAGTAGATTGATTGTGTAATCACAGCAAGGACTCACTGAGATGATCAGTAAAGCAACTACATAACTGACAATCGTGGAAATGTACTGGAGATAAAATGCATAATTGTGCATTAAATCTTTGCATGAGTTACTTATCTGGGGTCGGTGTACACCTGATGTTTTAGATAAAATAGCATCTGGAGGAGAAGCGGCACTTGCCGCACGACCCACCCATCCATCTGCCATTGGTAGTGAGGGGTTGGGTTAAATGCAGAAGACACGTTCCCTTTCCTGCTAGCTAGGAAGATAATCAAAAGTACTTTGAAACATCCCCACTTTTAGCACACATTTGCAAGCAGGCAAAGTAACCTATGTGTGCTGAGTCATGTGATCACTCAACATCGACAGGACTGACAAAAAAAGACATGATCACATGCAAATACCGTGTAACAAATTATTATTTTCAATGACGGGCTAGGAACAGTGGGTTAACTGCCTGTTCAGGGGCAGAACGACAGATTTGTACCTTGTCAGCTCGGGGGTTTAAACTTGCAACCTTCCGGTTACTAGACCAACACTCTTAACCACTAGGCTACGCTGCCGCCCCACTTGCACCGTTATTGAATAATTAAGAGACTAGATACAAATAACTAATCTTGGCTACCAATGTTTTAGCATTAATTTATTGAGGGCAAGCAGATCAAAGATGTCAAGGTGGTACCCAAGCATATGCCATGTGTATATGTGACACATACAAATATGTATGGTCATATTTGTGATGTTTTATTCATTTGTTATTGTATGGAGCCATCCCTTGTATAATTGTATAGGCCTCCTAGGTATTTACATTTAAATAATGTATATGATAACTGTCGCTATGGGGTGCTGTGACATCAATAGAGTGCGTTAGTGAGATCGTGGAGGCAGTGTTGCCAACTTAGAAACGTTGTTTCTATATTTAGCTAGTACTCAGACCCCTCTACCGACACATTTTCAAAAAAGTGACTAGCGACAAATCTAGCGACTTTTTCTGGTATTGAAAGCACGTATCGTTCTAACTCTGCTCAACAAGCAGCGGATGCTGCAGTGGTCCCCACCCCCGTCCCAAAGCACTCACAGGCGGCCCAGTCCTCGCAGAGCAGTCAGAGCAGGAGATATTCACCCCTCCGCGTCCAGACTGCAAATGAATCGCGCATGCGGGAAGCCGACGCTGGCTGATCCCGCCCTGGTTTACATTAAGGGCGGGATGTAAATGTAAAAACGAAACTAAAAAAAATAAAAATAAACTAAGTAACTCCGCAAGAGTGTCTCGTTTGGGTCACTTTTGCCGGTCCCAAGCCCTTATAAAGGAGAGGGATTGGAATTGTGATATTTAAAAAAAACAAGAATCGAAAGTTGATCTGTAGTTCTAAACATATTTAGGGTGTCTTTTTACTCACTTTATTGTCTCTCTCACGACATTATTCCTCTCTTCTACAGCATCCTCACAATTACATGCACATGGCCAATTATGCAAATTAGGTAATGGCGTCATTTAGCGATTTTTAGGACAGCCAATAGCTACTTTCCTTACTGAGGAGTTGGCTACACTGCTTGGGGGGTTTTTTCTTCAATTTTGGAGAACAAATACTACTGAAGACTAACGTTTCTCTGTCTCATCATTTTACCCTATTATTTCAGGTGTTTAATGTGCAAAAGGGCAAAATGACTCAAAATATTGAGGTAACATAGTTAACTACATACAGTGGGGAGAACAAGTATTTGATATACTGCCGATTGTGCAGGTTTTCCTACTTACAAAGCATGTAGAGGTCTGTAATTTTTATCATAGGTACACTTCAACTGAGAGACGGAATCTAAAACAAATCCAGAAAATCACATTGTATGATTTTTAAGTAATTAATTTGCATTTTATTGCATGACATAAGTATTTGATACATCAGAAAAGCAGAACTTAATATTTGGTATAGAAACCTTTGTTTGCAATTACAGAGATCATACGTTTCCTGTAGCAGGGATTTTGGCCCACTCCTCCATACAGACCTTCTCCAGATCCTTCAGGTTTCGGGACTGTCGCTGGGCAATACAGACTTTCAGCTTCCTCTAAAGATTTTCTATTGGGTTCAGGTCAGGAGACTGGCTAGGCCACTCCAGGACCTTGAGATGCTTCTTACGGAGCCACTCCTTAGTTGCCCTGGCTGTGTCTTTCAGGTCGTTGTCATGCTGGAAGACCCAGCCATGACCCATCTTCAATGCTCTTACGGAGGGAAGGAGGTTGTTGGCCAAGATCCATGGCCCCATCCATCCTCCCCTCAATACGGTGCAGTTGTCCCGTCCTGTCCCCTTTGCAGAAAAGCATCCCCAAAGAATGATGTTTCCACCTCCATGCTTCACGGTTGGGATGGTGTTCTTGGGGTTGTACTCATCCTTCTTCTTCCTCCAAACACGGCGAGTGGAGTTTAGACCAAAAAGCTCTATTTTTGTCTCCACATCCCATTCCTCCTCTGGATCATCCAGATGGTCATTGGAAAACTTCAGACGGGCCTGGACATGCGCTGGCTTGAGCAGGGGGACCTTGCGTGCACTGCAGGATTTTAATCCATGACGGCGTAGTGTGTTACTAATGGTTTTCTTTGAGACTGTGGTCCCAGCTCTCTTCAGGTCATTGACCAGGTCCTGCCATGTAGTTCTGGGCTGATCCCTCACCTTCCTCATGATCATTGATACCCCACAAGGTGAGATCTTGCATGGAGCCCCAGACCGAGGGTGATTGACCGTCATCTTGAACTTCTTCCATTTTCTAATAATTGCACCAACAGTTGTTGCCTTTTCACCAAGCTGCTTGCCTATTGTCCTATAGCCCATCCCATTCTTGTGCAGGTCTACAATTTTATCCCTGATGTCCTTACACAGCTCTCTGGTCTTGGCCATTCTGGAGAGGTTGGAGTCTGTTTGATTGAGTGTGTGGACAGGTGTCTTTTATACAGGTAACGAGTTCAAACAGGTGCAGTTAATACAGGTAATGAATGGATAACAGGAGGGCTTCTTAAAGAAAAACTAACAGGTCTGTTGGTAGGTGATCAAATACTTATGTCATGCAATAAAATGTAAATTAATTACTTAAAAATCATACAATGTGATTTTCTGGATTTTTGTTTTAGATTCCGTCTCTCACAGTTGAAGTGTACCTATGATAAATATTACATACCTCTACATGCTTTGTAAGTAGGAAAACGTGCAAAATCGGCAGTGTATCAAATACTTGTTCTCCCCACTGTAGTTCATGAGTTTGGTAATGTTTGAAGGGAGTTTTAACCAAGTGAAAAACTGGTTGGTATTTTCCCCTTTGTAAGTAATGGAGATTGGATAGGTTGCTAATGGTTTACATGAGAAGGGATTAAGATGGCGTCCAAACTTTCTGTACTTTTAATTCTACAACGTTTTAGATCCTATTTGTTTTATTTTCTATGAACAAAGGCTCAATTTAGTTTAGGTAAAAATATGTTAGTGTTAATATTTGTAGAAAATTGGCGTTTAACAGTTTGCAAACTTGATAGTAACCAAATTTAGCTTGGCTAAACGCTAACGTTATTTAGCCCTAGACTAGCTGATTTCAGTCAATGTTAGCTTACATGTTAGTAGTTAATAATGTAATGGTTGTAGCATTGTTTCACATAGGTCTCCAGTCATGTAGAGTGGGGCAAAAAAGTATTTAGTCAGCCACCCAATTGTGCAAGTTCTCCCACTTAAAAAGATGAGAGGCCTGTACTTTTCATCATAGGTACACTTCAACTATGACAGACAAAATGAAAAAAAAAATCCAGAAAATCACATTGTAGGATTTTTAATGAATCTATTTGCCAATTATGGTGGGAAAAAAGTATTTGGTCACCTACAAACAAGCAAGATTTCTGGCTCTCACAGACCTGTAACTTCTTCTTTAAGAGGCTCCTCTGTTCTCCACTCGTTACCTGTTTTAATGGCACCTGTTTGAACTTGTTATCAGTATAAAAGACACCTGTCCACAACCTCAAACAGTCACACTCCAAACTCCACTATGGTCAAGACCAAAGAGCTGTCAAAGGACACCAGAAACAAAATTGTAGACCTGCACCAGGCTGGGAAGACTGAATCTGCAATAGGTAAGCAGCTTGGTTTGAAGAAATCAACTGTGGGAGCAATTATTAAGAAATGGAAGATAATCTCCCTCGATCTGAGGCTCCACGCAAGATCTCACCCCGTGGGGTCAAAATGATCACAAGAACGGTGAGCAAAAATCCCAGAACCACACGGGGGGACCTAGTGAATGACCTGCAGAGAGCTGGGACCAAAGTAACAAAGCCTACCATCAGTAACACACTACGCCGCCAGGGACTCAAATCCTGCAGAGGGAGTTGAAAGTCTGTGTTGCCCAGCAACAGCCCCAAAACATCACTGCTCTAGAGAAGATCTGCATGGAGGAATGGGCCAAAATACCAGCAACAGTGTGTGAAAACCTTGTGAAGACTTACAGAAGACTTTTAAGTGGGAGAACTTGCACAGAAAACGTTTGACCTCTGTCATTGCCAACAAAGGGCGTCTGCTAAATGACTTAAATGTAAATGTAAATGTAAACTTTTGTTATTGACCAAATAGTTATTTTCCACCATAATTTGCAAAGAAATTCAACAAAAATCCTACAATGGGATTTTCTGGATTTTATTTTCTAATTTTGTTGTTGAAGTGTACCTATGATGGAAAATTACAGGCCTCTCTCATCTTTTTAAGTGGGAGAACTTTGTGGCTGACTAAATACTTTTTTGCCCCACTGTATATATATTTTTTCTCGAAATTGACACTGATAGTATAGTGAGTTATTTATATATATGTGTGTAGATGTATGGTGACTCCAGGTTTGGATGAACGGCCCAACCAGACCTTCAAGACTGCCATGGGCAAGTCCCTTGACAGCTACCAGGAATAGGGAGAGGACAACCTGAAGGTAATTATCTTTGCACACAACAGCAGCGTCCAGGCCTCCAGAGTACTCAACTTATCGCCTGCTGTATGGACTGGAGCCACAGCTGTTTACTGAGGTAAACAATGCAATTGTATATACAATTATTGCATATAATGTAGTAAAAAAATGTGATTGACTTAGTGTTTGTCTATTGTTATTTTTGTATAACGTACTTTGAGATCACTGAAACTCCACCTGATGTTGTCGAACCAGATCAGAATGCCTTCGAAGACCACCTTCAAGCTGAGAAGGATTTGGAGGTTTTTGTCCAGGTCAAAAGTATTGCCCACTGTTAATTCATTTCCTGGCCCTTCAAGAGATATGCAAGAGATGTGTCTGTAATTTGTAAGTCGCTCTGGATAAGAGCGTCTGCTAAATGACTTAAATGTAAATGTAAATGAAATATAATTGCATTTATTTCCATTATCAATCAAGGTGAGACTGAACATGGACAAGGCCCAGGAGAAACAGAAGGAGGGCCACCAGAGGACAATCAATGGGACCAAGTGATTCGACATCCGGGAGAATGACTTGGCTTGGAAGAAAGATGAAAGGAAGGCGAGAACTGGGAAACATTGCTTCTCTTTCACTCCTAGCTGGGGTCACCATCCGTTAAGGTAAATATAAAAATCTCAGATGATAACTATATGCATTTGCCGCTTCGTGGTGGGCGGCATCACCATGCTGTCAGCAGTACCAACACTGGCCCAGTAGTTTCTCCTAATAGTCAATCTCAAGGTTAACCACTGGGTCACGTTAAGTAACCACCACTTCCAGGTAGGTACTGTTAAGGTGTATGACTCCAGTGGTCATGACGCCACTCTGGACTTTCTCTTACAGCTCATCTCTCTTAATTTTTCCAGGGCCATCCCTTACCTCCCTCATCAACCCCACTGACATAAACAATTACAGACAGGTATCCTTTATTTTCTGTCTGCCATTAACATTATTGCATGTCTAATTAAATCATTCAATAACTGTATTTGTACATACCTGATCAACCTGTAACCTATGTGTTTGCTTGTGTACGTCTGTCTCCTAACCTGTTCCCTTTACTCTGCTCCTGTTCTCCAGGACCTAGGGGCTCTGCCTAACACTCAGACCCAGGGGCTCTGCCTAACACTCAGACCCAGGGGCTCTGCCTAACACTCAGACCTAGGGGCTCTGCCTAACACTCAGAACCAGGGGCTCTGCCTAACACTCAGACCCAGGGGCTCTGCCTAACACTCAGACATGGATCCACCTGATGTCCTCCATTACCAACCACCCTCCAACTTTTCATTACATATAGCTACGGTTATTGTCATGTTGTCATCTGCTAAGAAAGAGCAAGAAAACTATCATACTGGGCACATAATGTGAGATACACAGATTAGCTAAAAACTTTGCAGTCTCCCTCTTTGAGTCCCCTTCAAAGACTGTTGAGAACAAGTGACAGGCAGATCCTCCCATCCCCACAACATGCGCCTCCTCTCTATTCCACACGCCAGAATTCAGTATTTGTCTATGATGGCCATGTGAGTGTACAAAACATCTGTGAAAGTCAATTGGCACACATGTACCAAAAAAAATCTAAGTTTATATATTTAAATCTTGAAAATTGCCAGACTGGTTTTCACAGCTGTTTCACAAGGTTTTTTATTATTGTAAATTGTAACATATCCCTTGATGATATTTGTTGGTTTAACATTATTCATTGTTGTATCCTAGCACCTACTCTCTATATATATTCAACCACACGGGTGTACTAATGAGCGATTAATAAATTTAAAAAAAATAATAATAATATATGCCATTTAGCAGACGCTTTTATCCAAAGCGACTTACAGTCATGTGTGCATACATTCTACGTATGGGTGGTCCCGGGGATCGAACCCACTACCCTGGCGTTACAAGCGCCATGCTCTACCAACTGAGCTACAGAAGGACCATAATAGAGGACTAGAAAATATTATTTCAGTGTAGATAAGGGAAGGCCAGTTTTAAATAAAAACATGCCAGTCAGACAAGCCAGTGTACAAATCAAATGTATATGAATGTAGTGGAAATTAGCTGACTTTGTGATCTGTAAGGTAACAATGTGTGTGGGTGGGCATAGAAATGATATATTTTAACCCAATGCCTGTTTATTCATAAAAAGTGGAAGATGGTAAATACCATTAATCGCAACGGTTAGCCTATGCAAATTAATAGGAAAATATTAAAAGCTTATTAATGGAACTACATTTAGCCTAATTGGGAACAAATATAATGTGGAGAAAAGTCAGGATCCTAGTCAGGCTATTGTTTGTCAAATCCAGATTAAATATATGTCTTCATGTGTATCAAATCTGTAGGCGGTTGTGGGCTAAATCAATGACAAACAGCTGAAATGTTCAGGCTTTATGATATTATTATTATTATTATTTATGATCAAATGATGAGAAAGCATGATGTAGATGTCATGTAGATATTTTTAAGGCATTATGGTGAGATCTTTCATAGTAAACTTATAAGCAAACTGACATGTCACGTGTCAGTGCCACGTTACGCGACGTGAACATGACATGTACGTGTCACATGACATGAACGCGATGGCAGTTTGATGCCATAGAAAAAAACTTGTCTCCATTGACAATGCATGTTCATTTATGGCAGTATTTTCTGACGCTAGGAAGACCTTAGGTGACTTGGTGAGAGGTATCAGTAGCTCCAAGATGCTTAATTCTGGCACGAATCACCCCCCATAGGTCTAATTCCTGCCCAACTAAATGCGCAGGCATTGCATTAACCTGTCTGCATCAACCATTGTTTGTGTCACGTCATCAACTGTGCAGAGCAGCGTCTAGAAGAAGAACAGGGTTAGAACACTGGTCTTGTTAATCAGGGTTTGGAAGTTCAATTATCACTGGGGTCTTCCTTGAGGGGGTTAACATGTTTTGGCCCAGCTGATGTGTGTGACCCAGGCAACATGGTCAGAGTCTCTGATGTCACCAATCCAATTTGTTTGAATCTTTATTGCTTTTCACCGGTATTACACCAACCAACATGTATGTGTACAAAATGTCTATGTAGTGGACATGAGTCAGGCTCATGGTCTCGTTATGAGGTAGCCCTGCCTGCGACTTCAAAATCAGTGTCACCCTCAGCCCAAAGGGAATCTCCTCTTGGTCTAATGGTCAAGATGTTGGTTTCTCCCATGGGAGACCAGGGTTTATATCCAGCCCGCTAAAATGGCACCCAACGTGGGACAGTCTCACGTGGGGGAGGAGGTACAAGGGGGTGAATGTAGCAGACATTAATCTGTGTTATAGGTTCATGATGAGGATGCCTTGCCCTAGGGGGTCTATTATTAGGACTGATAGCCAATGTAATAGTATTTAAACCAAAGTTTATTAAAAAATAACTGCAGTAGGTGCACAGACAAGACAGTTGTGGTAATTGTGTGGCTGTTTTAACTGACAAGTCGAGCTCTGAACTTTAATTCTGAACACCAACCCATAATGAATCTAACCATTAGATGGCGCCATACCATAACAAGCCCATTTCCTCTACCTCAGCAGTCACTCATCAAACGTTACTTGGTCTGACTAATGCTATGCAGCAGACACGGGTGGTTTCAGAACATTATACATCCATAGAGACCACCACTCTCCAGTAGTCTACTCTCAAAATCCATAGAAAGGGCTGGACCATAGTCAGCCACTGGCAGGTTTTGATTGAATTGGCAGGAATTTGCACAGGTGCCATCCCACTAGGCACAAAGTGGTTAAATCAACGTTCACCTCCATTTAAACCCCCAGAAATGTATGTGATGACATTGAATCAACGTGAAACTGATTGCATTTACTTGGGGTCTGCTCAGGAAGGAGACACGTTCTATCTCCTAGAGATGAACGTACTTTGCTGCGAAATGTGCAAATCAATCCCAGAACAACAGCAAAGGACCTTGTCAAGATGCTGAGGAAATGGGTACAGAATTATCTATATCCACAGTAAAACGAGTCCTATATTGACATATCCTGAAAGGCCGCTCAGCAAGGAAGAAGCCACTGCTCCAAAACCGCCATAAAAAAGCCAGACTACGGTTTGCAACTCCACATGGGGACAAAGATTGTACTTTTTGGAGAAATGTCCTTTGGTCTGATGGAACAAAAATAGAACTGTTTGGCCATAATGACCATCGTTATGTTTTGAGGAAAAAGGGGGATGCTTGCAAGCCGAAGAACAACATCCCCAACCGTGACGCACGGGGGTGGCAGCATCATGTTGTGGGGGTGCTTTGTTGCAGGAGGGACAGGTGCACTTCACAAAATAGATGGCATCATGGGAGGGGGGGGGCAATTGTGGCAATATCTCAAGACATCAGTCCGGAAGTTAAAGCTTGGTCGCAAATGGGTCTTCCAAATAGACAATGACCCCAAGCATACATCCAAAGTTGTGGCAAAATGGCTTAAGGACAACAAAGTCAAGGTATTGGAGTGGCCATCACAAAGCCCTGACCTCAATCCTATAGAACATTTGTAGGCAGAACAGAAAAAGTGGGTACGAGCCAGGAGGCCTACAAACCTGACTCAGTTACACCAGCTCTGTCAGGAGAAATGGGCCAAAATTCACCCAACTTATTGTGGGAAGCTTGTAGAAGGCTACCTGAAACGTTTAACCCAAGTTAAACAATTTAAAAGCAATGTAACCGATGTGAAATAGCTATCTAGTTAGCAGGGTGCGCGCTAATAGCATTTCAATCGGTGACGTCACTCGCTCAGACCTTGAAGTAGTTGTTTACCTTGCTCTGCAAGGGCCGCCGTTTTTGTGGAGCAATGGGTAACGATACATCGAGGGTGACTGTTCTCAATGTGTGTAGAGGGTCCCTGCTTCGAGCCCAGATAGGGGCAAGGAGAGGGACAGAAGCTAAACTCTTACACTACCAAATACTAATTGAGTGTATGTAAACTTCTGACCCAGTGAGAATGTGATGAATGAAATAAAAGCTGAAATTAATCTACTATTAATTGACATTTCTCATTCTTAGAATAAAGTGGTGATCCTAACTGACCTAAAACAGGGAATTTTTTACTAGGATTAAATGTCAGGAATTGTGAAAAACAGAGTTTAAATGTATTTGGCTAAGGTGTGTGTAAACTTCCCACTTCAACTGTATTGTTATTTTACTGCTGATGTTTAGTTAATTTTTTACTTTTATTTTCTATATTTTTTTACTTAACACTGTTCTCTTAAATTCTTAAAGCATTGTTGGTTAAGGGCTTATAAGTAAGCATTTCAGTCTACATCTGTTGTATTCGGCGCATTTGACAAAAGATTTGATTTTTCATTTGACTGTGGTATTTTGGACCTAGTAAATGCAGAATAACTACAGTTATACTGCAAAATTACTGCAGTTTAAAAAACGGTGTTATTTTGGACGCAGTATTTGCAGCATACTGCCGTTATACTGCAATCCGACTGCAATATTTTTCGTAAAGGGATTCAGGGGAAAATGTCGGTAATCAGAGGCTTACCAACATTTTAGGCAAGGCAGACCGTCATTCAGTGCGATGTGTTTTCTCCTTTAACAAATCTAGGTAGGTGTCTGACTGCCGATATTTTCACCCGGTTTCTAAATATACAATGGGTTTGTTCTTAGTTTGCAAAATACAGCCTGCACTCTGTTCAAAAGGTGCCGGCAAACGCTACAGGTGTGTCCGTGCATTTGAAGGTTGTTACTTGTTACCTCAGCGCTGTGAAATGGTTATGCCTATGTTTAACCTCTGATCTGTGTAGTGAAAAATAGTCTTTCACTCTTCCAGATAGCAACCAGGATGTATGACCATGCCTTGCAAATGGAACCACAGGAGCTTTATGAATGCGTTAAAATATTTAAATCAGCAACAAGGGTGGTTGTTCGGGGTGGGCATATAACAAGAAAGTCTAGCAACCTAAAGGTTATTTGTTCGAATCTTATCACGGACAATTTGAGCGAATTTTTTTTTAGCGAATTCTTTTTAGCAACTTTGCAACTACTTAGCATGTTAGATAATCTATAAGCGTTTTAGCTACCCGAAACACTAGCCTTAACCTAACTCCTAAACCCTAGAACTAGCTTACTTTAGCGTTAGCCAGAACAAATTGGAATTCCTCATTTGTTTAGCAAATTCTTAATATATTGTACATTTTGCAAATGTGTAACATATTGTACAAATTGCAATTTGTAGCATATCATACGAATTGCAATTTGTAACATGTAAGAAATGGATGGACAACCAGAAAATAATACACACCATACGAAACATAACATATATCATAATAAATGGAGTGTCTTAGATAAATTTGACCTGGCTAGATCATAAACGAACAAATGTCCAGACAGGTTGAATTCACGAATTCCCGGTTTATTAACCCAACTCAACACAGGAAGGATACTGTTCGGCCGTAGCCCGCGCTAAATAAATCAAGGATCAAAGTGTAAAACAACGGTGACCATCTGCTGTTAAGACAAAACGTAAACGAGAAAACAATGGCTAAGCATGGTCTTATATTTACGGTGCTCCACCCCCTGCCAAATCCCCCCGGCTGTTCCACCAACCACAAGGATGCCCGCACCGGTACATTCCAGGCATTTCTGTGGTTGGCAGATAGCAGGTTGACTGGCACGCCGAACCCAGCGAATAATAGGTACTGATAAATACAATACAACAAACGAACAGCATAACTCAATACACAGCTGTCCGTGCGGGACGCTACAATACGAAATGCTCTCAGACCATGTTGCAACATCCTGTCACATCCCACCAAATCATCCCGTCAGATTTGGGATTTGAACCTGACTCTACCCTATAGGCTACCTACACTTTTTTTGAGTGTTGACAGTCAGCAAGCATAGCCTACCATCAGAGACATATTTGTCTACCTACCCAAATGTAAGGTGTTGGTTAGAAGTAACAAACTTGTTCGTGCTTGCGTTCAATCAACATTTTATTATTAGAGATTTAGAGAACATATTACGTTAACACGTGTATGTTGGGTATAATGATTGGTTGACTAATTTTGGGGATCTAGATGGATCTAACCCCAGAACCACGCCTCTACATGCGATATACTCCTCTTCGTTACTTTACCATGAGGTGTCCACGCGGTCTTTCTGTGTGCTGATTGGCAAGGAGGTCCACAAACAAGATATGTTTTACCAATGAGAGGGCTGTACATGCAGCAGTTCAGACGGTGCATTCACCGACAGCATGCACAGTCCGGTAACGGGATAGTGAGTATGCGGCTGGCGAGACTGGGTTGGGATGTCTACTCGCCATCCATATAAAACCAATGCGGAGACTTGCTGTTCACAGTCAGCTCAGAATTGTACGGATGATGACAATAAGTAGCTAACATTGTGACAGTATAGGGATTGGAATGCAATCAAATTGTTGGACATTTGTTCATCAGTGGAATTCAATAGGCTTAACTAGCTAATAATAGCGGTCGGCTATTTTCCACTCATATTTTCTTAACCGCGGGACACTGAACAAATATTAAAATGGTCATCATTACAAAGAAATTGAAGACCTTTGAGGTCGTTTTCCATGATCCTACTAAGGCTTTCTATTCCAGTGGTGACAAGGTATCCGGGAATATTGTGGTTGAGGTGTCCGAGGTGACCAAGGTGTCCGCTATGAGAGTGTTTGGAATTGGATGCGCAAAAGTGGAGTACGCGAAAGGAAAGCACAGATGCCGTGAAGAGATTGAATATCTGAAATACGAAGATACCGTTTATCTGGACCACCAGCCTAGAGGTAATATTACAAACAAAAATATACAAAAAGTAAATGTCTTTGTCTCGAATGTGAAAATAGCCTTTCAAAGCAGTCGGCAGGCTACATCCGGTGTCATCCAGCTTTTATGCACTGTCACTAGCTGACTATTGCAGTCTGTGAGTGCAGTGTAGTGCGCAAAAATGGATAATGAGAAATGATGCTTTATAGACTAGCTATATGTTTTATTTACATACGTCGATGTTTATGGGTTATCAAATGCGCCAAGGGTGGTTGTTATTGGCCCATAAGAACTAAATGGCATATATTAAGTGGACCACGGGTGTCCTGTGGTCTACAGTGGATTGCACAAATAGACCAAAATATATTAACCTAAGAGAGATTGGCTAAATTCATAGTTTAATGAATGGACCATAATGTATTTCTCTCGTCCTCAGATTCCAATGGCTCCGTCACTCTCAGACCAGGGAACAGATATGAGTACATGTTTGGCTTTGAGCTGCCACATCCTGGGTAAGCATCAAGGACTGTAAAAACCTTGTTGTTTGTTTCCTATAAAGGCATAGCATTATGTGGTAATGACAGCATCCCACAACTAAAATTCCTCCTGCTTTTGTCACAGGCAACTGGTGTCATCCTACAAGGGGAAGTTTGGCTGTGTCCAGTATTATGTCAGGGCTGTGATGGAGAGGCCTTCCCAGCCTGCTTTGCAGTGCGAGAAACACTTTGAGGTGGAGGAGCCCTTGGACGTCAACACCCCTGACCTCCTGGTACATAACAGCTCATTCAAATCATCATAATTATCACCACAAGGAATAATGCCATTTGATAGTTACTACATTATACACATTGTTCTCCTGAATGAGCCATGTAATGATGATGCATGGCTTAATAATGTTAATGACAATTGTATAACTTTGCCATAACTAGCTACACATGAGATATTATAAGGTGTGGGTGGATGGTGTTAGACTTGATGGTTGACTTGCAATCAACATGTTTGGTGATTTATGTTTAACTCATGTTAATGATTCTCATTGTTTCTCGTCCAGGCTCCAGCTGCAGGTACAAAGGAGAAGAAGCTCACCTGCATGTTCATCCCAGATGGACATGTGTCCATCAGTGCCAAGATCGAGCGCAAGGGCTTCTGCGAGGGCGAGGACATCTGCATCAATGCAAAGTTTGAAAACACCTGCTCACGTATCGTGGTGCCCAAGGCAGCCATCATGGTCAAGCACACCTACCAGGCCAATGGCAGGACCAAGGTCCTGGGGCAGAAGCTCTCAGTCGTGAGGGGAAACCATATCATCTCGGGCATGTGTGACATGTGGCAGAGCAAGACCATCCGAGTGCCTAGGCTCAAGCCCTCACTCCTGGGGTGCGACCTCATTCACGTGGACTATGCCCTCAGGGTGAGTCATAAACTTGAGACAACTTGTTGCTTGATATAGGCTCATACCATAAACCTCACATTGAAAATGATTGAAAGGACTTGTGACTTAGGAATGACATATCTATCTATCCATCAGATCTATGTCCACATTCCCGGCAGTGACAAGGTGGTCCTAGAGTTGCCCCTGGTCATCGGGAACATCCCCTTCAATGGCTTTGGCAGCCGCACCAACAGCATGAGCAGCCAGGCAGAGTCCCTGAACACCCCCTTCAGTAGCTTTGGGTCGCTGTGCCTCCCGTCACAACCCCCCAGCTACAGCAACATCTCCCGCGACTGCCGTATCGACTCCGCCCTCACACCTCTGCTGGTCAACTACGACGCAGATGAGGATGAAGGACTGTTCATGCGCGCCCCCGAGCTTTGGTACCCTCCTCCCCCTGCCTACACCGAGGTAAGGAGATGGAGAATAGAAGATAGACATTTAACCGATATAGTCAGTTACTAGTGAAAAGTGAAGCAGATAGCACTGAGTTTGCACTGTTGCAAATGTGGTCTAATTGTTTTTTTCCCCAAATGTTTCTCTCTTTCTTTTCAACTTTCTCTCAGGTTGACGAGGATCTCAAACAGCAATGGCCATGTTCTTCGGGTCTGCTGAACCACGAGTAAGAGTTGCAATTAATCCCCGTTGTAGTCTAAGCACTGGTGGTTAGCCTTAGTGAGATCGGGGAACGGACTGGTGACTGGTTAAAGAGCAGCACAGCTGTGAAGCAGAAAGAGTGTGGGACCCTAGCCCTGAAGACTCTTTCAAGGAACAGAACTGAGATGTGGACTTGAGAGTCAAGTTGAAGTGAAACTATTCAGGTTGAATGAGTATGGATTGTAGATGTTGGTGTCCACTCCACATTCACTATCACCATTGCAGTCTTCAGAAACTGATCGTTCTCCAGTTGAAGTCGGAAGTTTACATACACTTAGGTTGGAGTCATTAAAACTAGTTTTTCAACCACTCCACAAATGTATTATTAACAAACTAGTTTTGGCAAGTCAGTTAGGACATCTACTTTGTGCATGACACAAGTCATTTTCCAACAATTGTTTAGAGACAGATTATTTCACTTACCATTCACTGTATCACAATTCCAGTGGGTCAGAGGTTTACATACACTAAGTTGACTGTGCCTTGGAAAATTCCAGAAAATTATGTCATAGCTTTAGAAGCTTCTGATAGGCTAATTGACATCATTTGAGTCAATTGGAGGTGAACCTGTGGATGTATTTCAAGCCTACCTTCAAACTCAGTGTCTCTTTGCTTGGCATCATGGGAAAATCAGAAGAAATCATCCAAGATCAAAAAAATAATTGTAGACCTCCACAAGGCTGGTTCATCCTTGGGAGCAATTTCCAAACGCCTGAATGTACCACGTTCATCTGTACAAACAATAGTACGCAAGTATAAACACCATGGGACCACGCAGCCGCCATACCGCTCAGGAAGGAGACACGTTCTGTCTCCTAGAGATAAACATACTTTGGTGCGAAAAGTGCAAATCAATCCCAGAACAACAGCAAAGGACCTTGTGAAGATGCTGGAGGAAATGGGTACAAAAGTATCTATCCACAGTAAAAAGAGTTGACATAACCTGAAAGGCCTCTCTGCAAGGAAGAAGCCACTGCTCCAAAACCGCCATAAAAAAAGCCAGACTACGGTTTGCATCTGCACATGTTGACAAAGATCATACTATTTGGAGAAATGTCCCCTGGTTTGACAAAAATAGAACTGTTTGGCCATAATGACCATCGTATATGTTTGGAGGAAAAAGGGGGAGGCTTGCAAGCCGAAGAACAACATCCCAACCGTGAAGCACATTTCAAGACATCAGTCAGGAAGTTAAAACTTGGTCACAAATGGGTCTTCCAAATGGACAATGACCCCAAGCATACTTCCAAAGTTGTGGCAAAATGGCTTAAGGACAACAAAGTCGAGGTATTGCAGTGACCACAATGCCCAGTCCTCAATCCTATAGAAAATGTTTGGGCAGAACTGAAAAAGAATGTGCGAGCAAGGAGGCCTACAAACCTGACTCAGTTCCACCAGCTCTGTCAGGAGGAATGGGCCAAAATTCACCCAACTTATTGAGGGAAGCTTGTGGAAGGCTACCCGAAACATTTGACCCAAGTTCAACAATTTAAAGGCAATGCTACCAAATACTAATTGAGGTTATTTAAACTTCTTACCCACTGGGAATGTGATGAAATAAATAAAAGCTTAAATAAATAATTCTCTACTATTATTCTGACATTTCACATTCTTAAAATAAAGTGGTGATCCTAATTGACGTAAAACAGAATTTTTACTAGGATTACATGTCAGGAATTGTGAAAAACTGAGTTTAAATGTATTTGACTGAGGTGTATGTAAACTTCCGACTTCAACTGTATGTCTGTCTGTAACCCTCTAGTCATTCCACGGTAGTTCTGTACCTCAGTGTGTTCGAGCATTTTGACAGTTGACATATTCTCTCAGAGGAATGAAACAATGTTAGAATTCACATCCATACATTGAGTGTGCACAGCTATCATTTTAGGTCAGACAGATACAATGCTGTGACCATGCAAAAGTAGTGAAGGGATAGAATGTTTCAATTTTATATTCTGTTGCACTTTATGTTAATATAATTGGCTCTTAATTAGATAATTAAAAATGACATATTTTTGTATTCATAATAGTCTTCCAGATTATACTAGGTCATTTTACAATAATGTTAACTCAGTGGTTTATGGTAGAAGAGAGTGACTTTTCATGGTAATGACCAAGCTTGCCGAATGGGAATGACTAAATGGGAGATCTACATTATGTTTTGAATTTGGGTATGTGAAAATGCGAGAAGTATTTTATACGAGGAGAACCTATGGGTAGGTTTTCTATGCAAAGAAAAAATATTAAATTCTGAATTGTTTCCTTGTCTCTGCCTTTCTTATATTTGCTTATTTTCAAGTTATGAAAAATATTTGTCTCCAAAGACTCTAGATTTGACCTTAGGTAAATTAACAAATTGGAATATGGAATGTGTCTATTCCAGCTGTAACGCTTGTCTGTGGTGGAAGGAGAGGAGGACCAAGGTGCGGCGTGGTAAGTGTTCATATTTTAAATATTTTAATGAACACTGAAAACAAAACAATAAACAACCAACGAACAGTCCTATAAGGTGCAACACCACACTAAACAGAAAATAACCACCCACAAAACACAATGCAAAACAGGCTACCTAAATATGGCTCTCAATCAGGGACAACGATTGACAGCTGCCTCTGATTGAGAACCATGCCAAACACAGAAATAGAAAATCATGATAATAAATGACAAACTAACATAGACAACCCACGGAGGAAATCAAAGATCAACTCCAGCACGTCCCGAGAAAGAACCCAACTCCTCCCTGACCACGAAAAACTAAAAAGGGAAAAACAAAAGACAAAACAAAGGAACTAAGGTCAGAATGTGACAGCTGGCCCCCCAAAGGTGCAGACTCCGGCCTAGGCAAAATCTGAACCTATAGGGGAGGGTCTGGGTGGGTGTCTGTCCGCGGTGGCGGCTCTGGCGCGGGACGTGGACCCCACTCCACCATAGTCTTTCTCCGCCTCCTTAACCGCCTCCGTGGCCTCTTAAGAGCGGCGACCCTCGGCGCCGACCTCGGACTGGGGACCCTAGCCATGGGTCCCGAATGGACGGGAGATTCCGGCAGCGCCGGACAAATGGGAGATTCTGGCAGCGCCGGACAGGCGGGAGACTCCAGCAGCGCCGGACAGGCGGGAGACTCCGGCAGCGCCGGAGTGAAGGGCGATTCTTGCATCGCCGACATGACAGGCAGCTCTGGCAGCTCAGGACAGATTGCCGGCTCTGGCAGCTCAGGACAGGAGGAAGGCTCTGGCAGCGCTGGACAGGCGGGAGAACCTGTAGGGAGAAGACGGAGAGACAGCCTGGTGCGGGGGGCTGCCACCGGAGGGCTGGTGCGTGGAGGTGGCACCAGATAGACCAGACCGTGAAGGCACACAGGAAGTCTCGAACACCGAGCCTGCCCAACCCTACCTGGCTGAATGCTCCCCGTAGCCAGGCCAGTGCGGCGAAGTGGAATAGCCCGCACTGGGCTGTGCTGGCGAACCGGGGACACCATGCGTAGGGCAGAAAGGCTGGTGCCATGTACACCGGCCCGAGGAGACAATTAAAGCACTGGAGACCAGATGCGCTGAGCCGGCTTCATGGCACCTGGCTCGGGGCCCACTCGAGCCCGGCCCGGCCATCCTTGTACAAGGAGCTGCAATGTACCGCACCGGGCAATGCACACGCACCGGGGACACCGTGCGCCTCACGGCATAACACGGTGTCTGCCCGGTCCCTCTCGCTCTCCAGTAAGCACGGGGAGTTGGCTCAGGTCTCCTACCTGACTTACCCACACTCCCCGTGTGTCCCCCCCAATACATTTTTGGGGCTGCCTCTCGGGCTTCCAGCCGCGCTGCCGTGCTGCCTCCTCATACCGCCGCCTCTCAGCTTTCGCTGCCTCCAGCTCTGCCTTGGGGCGGCGATATTCCCCAGCCTATGCCCAGGGTCCTTTGCCGTCCAGGATCTCCTCCCAAGTCCAGTTCTCCAGGTATCGCTGCCTCTCATCACCACGCTGCTTGGTCCTTTCTTGGTGGGTGGTTCTGTAATGCTTGTCTGTGGTGGAAGGAGAGGAGGACCAAGGTGCGGCGTGGTAAGTGTTCATATTTTAAATATTTGAATGAACACTGAAAACAAAACAATAAACAACCAACGAACAGTCCTGTAAGGTGCAACACCACACTAAACAGAAAATAACCACCCACAAAACACAATGGAAAACAGGCTACCTAAATATGGTTCTCAATCAGGGACAACGATTGACAGCTGCCTCTGATTGAGAACCATACCAAGCCAAACACAGAAATAGAAAATCATAGACAAACTAACATAGACAACCCACCCAACTCACACCCTGACCATACTAAAACAAAAGACAAAACAAAGGAACTAAGGTCAGAACGTGACACCAGCAAGGTTGTCAATGCATTTGACCAGAACGTAAGCCTTGTCCAAGCCAGAACAGCAGGAGCTTATCTCCTGTTTCTGTAGCATGAGGCAGCTTGATGTAGAAGTACATCTCAGACAGGACGCTCATCTGTTACAGGGATATACCCCAAATCCATCTCATTAACACTGAGTACCAAGCAGCGAGGCCATTTTTGGCGTCTTTGGTAAGACTCAAACCCCCAATCTTTCAATATCAGGGTCGACACTCTAAACACAATGCCACTGCAGTTTACCAATGGCCCTTCATAAATTACCTCTCAACAGAGGGGCTGCATATTGACACTGTCATTGTCACGCCCTGATCTGTTTCACCTGTCTTTGTGCTTGTCTCCACCCCCCTCCAGGTGTCACCCATCTCCCCCGTTATCCACTGTATTTTTATACCTGTCTTCACTGTTTGTCTGTTGCAAGTTAGTTTTGTTTCATCAAGCCTACCAGTGGTTTTAACTCTGTTCCTGTCACTTTGTTTTTCCTGGTTTTGACCTTTTCTGCCCACCATGACCCTGAGCCAGCCTGCCTGCCTTCTGTCCTGTACCTTTGCCCCACTACTCTGGATTATCTACCCCTGCCTGCCTTGACCTGTCGCTTGCCTGCCCCTGTTGCTTTAATAAATAATGTTACTTCGATACAGTCTGCATTTGGCTCTTACCTAAAATGTGATAGTACGAACTGGCCATGACCTACCCAACAGACTTGGATCCCCTCTGCAACGCCAACTCCTCCCAAGGAGCCACTATTGGTAGGCACGAGGAGTTTCTTCGTGGTCTGATGGAAGAGTTCCTGGCCGTGGCCGAACGGCACAACCTAGCATTGGACACACTGGGAGCAATTCCGTGGGTTGTCTACTAGGCAGCCTACCACGACGGTAACCTCCCAGCCCCTCAGTAACCCGGCTGATAGCAGCTTCATCACCCCGGTTTCCCGGGAACCTCGCTTACCTCCCCCGGAGCGCTTCGATGGAGACTCGGACACCTGTCGGCGTTTCTCGCTCAGTGTTCCCTCGTCATGGAGCTGCAGCCTTCCTCCTTCCCCTCAGACCGCTCTAAGATAGCGTACCTCATCATGTCCGTGAGGGCCCTCGCCTGGGCTACGGCCATTTGGGAACAACAGTTGGCCGTATGCTTCAGTCTGGGGGGATTTGTGGCGGAGGTGAGAAAATATATTTTTTCTTTCTCCACCTACTCACCCCCCCTCTCCATGCCATCCTGCTGTGGGGTGACCAGTCCAAGTCTCTTCAGGTACTCATCGACTTAGGGGCCGATGTGAGTCTTATGGACGTTACCCTGGCGTCCGAGCTGGGCATCCCCACTCAACCCCTCTCCATAGCGCAGGACAGGTGCTCTATAGGCCGGGTCACCCACCATACTATCCAGATCAAATTACGAGTGTCAGGGAACCACAGCGAGACGATCCAATTCCTGCTAGTTGAGTCTCTGCAGGTTCCCGCGGTATTGGGATTCTCTTGTCTCCAGCAACACAATTGCTAGCCCTCTATTGACAGGGCTACTGGTGCCATCGTGGGCAGGGGCCCGCCCTGACACACTCATTGCCTGAAGTCAGCTCTGCCTTGCCCCGGGACGTCTTCCTGGGGGCTTGGAAATTGCCCCAGACCTCTCCACCAGCCCTGCAGTCCCAGGACCTCCGGGAGGGATTCCGTAAGGTCCGGGCCACTTCATTTCCACAACACCGGTATCCAAGAAGGTCAAGCCAGATGCAATGGCACGTGGCTATAGCCCCGTGGCTACACCCCCGAAAGCTGAGACCTTTGCCTCCTGTCTCCAAGAACATTATCCCCCCTGCTGTTTGTCCTCTGTTGCCCCATACTCTCCATACACTTCCCACCTTTCCTGTGTCTAGAATTAATACCATGGCCCACCCCTCTCCCTCGTCTCTTCGATGGCCAACCGGCGTACAGGGTGAGAAGTCTCCTGAAGGTTCGACCTCGGGCAGGGGATTCCGGTACCTGGTTGACTGGGAAGGTTATTATTATTATTATTTTTTATGACTCGGAGGAGAGGTGCTGAGTCTCCGCTAGGGACATCCTGGAACCAGGCCTTATCTCAGAGTTCCAACGCCAGCACCCCGCTCAACCAGGTATGCGCCCAGGTAGGACGCCAGGTGGCATCCCTAGAGAGAGGGGGGTTTACTGTCACACCATGATCTGTTTCACCTGTCTTTGTGCTTGTCTCCACCCCCCAACCCCCTCCAGGTGTCACTCATCTTTCCCGTTATCCCCTGTGTATTTACACCTGTGTTCTCTGTTTGTCTGTTGCCAATTCATTTTGTTTCATCAAGCCTACCAGCATTTCCCCCCTCTGTTTCTGTCTCTTTATTGTTCCTGTTTTGTCCTTTTCATCCCGCCCTGAGTCTGCCTGTCGTCCTGTACCTTTGCCCCACTACTCTGGATTATCGACAATGGGAAGCAGAGAGCAACAGCCTAATAATTAAGTCACTTATTCATCCTTACTAAACAGTAACTTATGGAAAAGTATATAATTATTGAGCTGACAGCAGGGAATCTGATGATACAAATATACCTGCTGTGAATGACTTAGGTAAACCACAGTTCATCAGCAGAATGAAATGTTGATGAGATGTTATTATTGTAGTTCACTGACCATGAACTGTAACTCATGACCAAATTACATACATTGATACAATGACATGTCATAAATTCAGTCAAGTTCTTCCACCGATCTCGACAAACCATTTCTGTATGGATGTCGCTTTGTGCACAGGGGCATTGTCATGCTGAAACAGGAACTGGCCTTCCCCAAACTGTTACCACAAAGTTGGAAGCAAAGAATCGTCTAGAATGTCATTGTATGCTGTAGCATTAATATTTCCCTTCACTGGCCCAAACCATGAAAAACTGCCCCAGACCATTTTGGAACTTGGAAGTGAGTGTTGCAACTGAGGACAGACAATGTTTACACGCTGTGCGCTTTAGCACTTGATGGTCCTATTCTGTGAGCTTGTGTGGCCTACCACTTTGCAGCTGAGCTGTTTTTGCTCCTAGACTTTTCCACTTCACAATAACAGCACTTACAGTTGACCAGGGCAGCTCAAGCAGGGCAGAAATTTGACAAACTGACTTGTTGGAAAGGTGGCATCCTATGACTGTGCACATTGAAAGTCACTGAGCTCTTCAGTAAGACCATTCTACTGCCAATGTTTCTATGGAGATTGCATGGCTGTGTGCTCGATTTTATACACCTATCAGCAACGGGTGTGGCTGAAATACTTATGTATAGTGTTTGAAAATAAAGATCTCAAGAAGAATTAGGGGAAAGGTTGATCAGCAGATACTGTATATAAAGGAGAGTGATGGAAATGAACAGATAGGCTGACCAAAATAACCCAGTGCATCAATCTGTCTCTCTCACTCTTACTGTCACACAGACACACACACACACAGTTTCTGATTAGCGGGAAACAATTTGAGACCAACCCTATGTGGCACAGAAGATCCAGTGTTACTCTTAGGTATTAGCTAGGTTGTGAATGGCATTGAGGTGATGTAACACACTCTAACTGGACAGGACAAACGTGACAGGCTCTGTACACTATAAACCAGGGTTATGTTAAGCAGGGAAAACATATGGATACTTATGGGTCATCTGGAAACAACACTCAGTAGTCCTAACATAAGATAACACATAGTTTATTAGTTCACATGAGATGGACATTTGACTTATGCTTTTATCCAACCCCCGATACACACACACACACATTAGGTTGGAGAGGCTGGAGGAGAGGACAGCCGCAGTGCAGTTCTTAATGAGCAGTTTAGGGGGTTCCTTTCTCAAGGGAATATCAGTATTAGGTTGCCCGGCTCACTCCCGCCTCCCATCGAGGCTACTGCTGTTCCCATTACATACAGGATTGTAAAGTGGCATTCATGTAGCACTCTCTATGCATGCGTTAGCCTGCAGAGCAGGGGGCTGGGGTGGTGGTTAATGACAACCACACCAAGTTGGGTAGCTGGCAGCAAGCCACCAGAAACCCTATGCTGTTGTTTACTTACTTCTACAGCTGTTCGCAAAGAGCAACCCCTCTCAAAAAAGCATCTGTCTCACTCTCTCGCTCTCACTCTCTCTATATTTCCTAGCTACCCTGCTATCTGTTGAGGGCCCACCAACTCAATGCTATCCCATAGGTTCTTGCCAAGTAGGTCGTTGTCACTACCCCCATCTACCTCTAGAGCATGGCTGATGCCAACCTAAAACCTACCCAACTGGGTTTTTTTTGTTATTATTTTTTATTGACCCTTTATTTAACTAGGCAAGTCAGTTAAGAACAAATTCTTATTTACAATGACGGGCCTGGGATAAAAAAAAATACAATATAAATATAGGACAAAACACACATCACAACAAGAGAGACACAACACTACATAAAGAGAGACCTAAGACGACGACGACACAAGGCAGCAAAACATGACAAAACAGCATGGTAGCAACACATCATGACAACAACATGGTAGCAACACAACATGGTAGCAGCACAAAAACATGGTACAAACATTATTGGGCAAAGTCAACAGCACAAAGAAGGTAAAGACAACAATACATCACACAAAGCAGCCACAACTGTCAGTAAGAGTGACCATGATTGAGTCTTTTAATGAAGAGATTGAGATAAAACTGTCCAGTTTGAGTGTTTGTGTTTGAATCTCAACGTATGATTTGGCACCTGCCGCCTTTTGACCAAATATGGAACTACATTATTTTTGGAAACATGAATGCATCAAAACAATTATATTACACACAGAGAGACACACATACGTACTAAAAAATGTAATTCAATTTCCCTTGAACTGTTAGTATGAGTTGCAGCATAATGGCACACTTCTCATATCAACGAGTACATCCCACTGTGATAGAATTAGAAGCTGACACCTCTCGATATAGCACAAGTACAGAAGATCAAACTTAGTTGGGGTCTAATAATATCGCACTAACTTTTGCTCCCATGGTGAAAAAGTCCTCTGGGGTCCATTGGACAGTGTGTTTATATAACCAGCAAAGCTTCGAACAGCGTCCTAACATGCCTCATAATTGTGACAGGTCTCCAGGCTCGTCCATGTTGCCCACTTGAACCACTGCTCAATCATAGCCATACTGTGCAACACAATGAAAATCAGTTGCTCTGACAAAGACAATTTGTTGAAATGCTTTAGTTAGTGTGCTTTTAATCTGACTTATATCTTGTATCAATTGTCATTCAGTACTGTTGCAGTCTATATGGCCGAAAATCAACCTTCCATCCATTTAGCATTTTAAGTGGGTTTGTTACAGATATAGGACAGTATGCATGCACTCTAGCGTACTTCTATTTCAGCTACCCTGAAAGCAAAGAGAAAGAGATGGTTAACAAACCCGCTAAATATAGGCTAACTTCTGCAACTTCGTCCAAAGGTTTAACATGAACTTTGAAAAAAGCAACAGCTCTTCAAAGGCCAACCATTTAATTCAGGGTCCCTTTGAGAGAGCTGGGTTGATTTTTGCTTTGACCTGGCTTTGCCTTCGTACAATGCTCCTCCCCACTCTTTTCAAGCACACTCTATTTCCCCCTCACACATGATATCACCTTTCTGTGATCATGAGCCATCCTCACTACCCTATTGGCCATCAGTTCCAGTCGCGTAGTCTATGATTGATGGATGTCTAATTTACATGAATTCAGTGTGGGATGATGATGATGACGTGTGCTAGAGGACTGGGTTTTTTATCAACTTTAAGCACATGAATTGACTAAGTACAACACACAAAATCACACAGTAACTTTTTCACCAAACCTGATTCAGTGTTTCATCTATGCCAAAATACCTTTCATATAAGGTAATTGCCTTTCACAATGCAATGCTCACATTACTTCTCATATGATTCTCTTCTCATTTTTGACCATCACTTAATCCAACTGTGTTTAATGGCTAATCACTTAACCGTTAGGTAAACCTCTAGACTTTAAACTGGTTTGTCTACTATTTATGGATTTTGAGAACTACAGAAATAAAATGTGTGTTTGTAATGTATAAACATCTAAATGATATGTATGATACATGATAACCATACATAATGACTACTCGTTATTGCTAATTGATTTCACATAATGGTAATCACAGTTGGTCACCATATAAAAGGGTGTGAAAACATGCCATTTCTTTCAAATAGAGCATGATAGGAATGGAGAGGAAGAAATCAAAGAGCGCGTGGACAAGGGGCCCATTCAGAGAGGTCAAAGAGGTGGACATCAGCGAGGAGGCAGACGGCTGGGAACTGTGTCGTATGATGATTGGTGGTTCCTCAGAATGGCTATGACCTAGGTGATATTTATGAATAGCACTGAAATATGTCATAATACTGAGTTCAGTAAAACAATAACTACAATGCAGTAGTAATGATAAAGGATACAAAGCTACTCAACTGGGGATAACCCCCCCCCCCCTGACTTCAAGTTGGCCCACTTTTCATTTTCACCCATGAACTGAACATGCACTCATCTCATGTTTTCAGGAATATTACAACCACTCACAGTCAAGATTCTTCACAAGTTGACCTCTAATGTCATTGGATGTGCCATAGTGTTCGTTAGTACAGTCATTGGGATATGTGTGTTTATTTTTGTTTGGGTGAGGGTTTATTCCCTACATTCTCTACATCCTGGCTACTCTTCACACTGCTGCATGCTGTACACATTTGACAGTGACAGATGGCAGTGACCCTCTCTGCTGTATACTCATTTTAGAACATTTTATGAGACAAAGTTTATAACCAACTCCCCAACCCCCTTGAAATTACAACACATTTCAAGAAACTAACTGATTTTGAATAATACAATCTTAGTCAAAACAGGATGTCAGGAATGACACACACAAAACATGCACACACTGAGGACATCAGGGAAGCCTTGAAGTCTGGAATAAACACTGAATTGTGAGTGCTAAGTCCAGAAGAAATGGCAGACCTGCAAGGTCAGGACAGACAAAATGCAAGATGTGCTCAGTCTACACATTTACAATGTTGTTACTTGACTATGTGAACATTTATTGCAATTTACACTGACGTCCACAACATTATGTCCACATAAAGTTAGTCTAGTTTAATTAAAATCCATGACAATTTATTTTTATTGTTAAACATACTCTTCAGCTTATCCTGTTGTTCATGGCATTTCTATTATCCTGCCATGGTCCTTCTGTAGCTCAGTTGGTAGAGCATGGCGCTTGTAACACCAGGGTAGTGGGTTCGATCCCCGGGACCACCCATACGTAGAATGTATGCACACATGACTGTAAGTCGCTTTGGATAAAAGCGTCTGCTAAATGGCATATATTATTATTATATTATTGTCAACAGGGTTATTATGTCAACAGCAGTTTTTCTGATAGTGGTGAAATTATATTGGGCAGTTGGTAAGTCAGAGATATCAGGAAATAGTGGAGTGTTTGTCCTTTGTGGGGTTGTTGAGAAGTGACTTTGTCTGGAAAACCCAAACGGTGAAAACAATACTTGTGCCTGACCTCTTATATGAGTGTTTTAGCTTTTTTGATTCTGTGACATTGAGTTAAAGTATGAGAACATTCATATAGCTCAAATCAACTTCATAAGAACCACCACAGGCTGACGGGGTTTGCCATGACATACCAACCTGTGGGTGTTGGCATAACCATTCACGAATACTGCCATAGCTTGCAAGGGTCTAAACATATTGTAGTTGATCATCGGATGCCCGTGAATTTGTTTTATTTCTTGACAAGGATAATCTCACTCTAGTCAAGCAAGCAGGAACTGCATGCTGAGGATATTCAATAACCGTACCTATCATTCAAATGTTATGAGCGGAATTCTTTATTTGTCACTATCATTCTGTACCAATGTTGTGTTGTAATTACTGAACTACAGCATTTGGGGCAGGGTCATGTCCCCAAGCAGTGAAACTGAGACACTCAATCTATATGCCATATTTAAGTCCCAAATGTACTAGTCATGAGTTCATATAACACACAGTTCGTGCCATGAAACTGGGGCTCTAGCGTCTGTCTCATATGGGCAACACGTTCTTAACACGGCACATTCACCATCACCACTAAGGATTTAAAGAATACCTCAATAGACGTGTGAGGTGTTTGATAATAGTGCCAGAGGAGATGGCTGCCGTTATACAGTCCCCTAACCAATTGTGCTATTGTATTTGTTTTTTCGTGTTATTTGTAACTTATTTTGTACATAATGTTTCTGCCACTGTCTCTTATGATGGAAAAGAGCTTCTAGATATCAGGACAGCGATTACTCACCCCGTACTGGAAGAAGATTTTCTCTTTAACAAGTCGGACACTAAGGATTTATTCCAGACACACGACAATGCCCTCATCCCTGTTATTCGCAGGAGAAAGAGACAGAGCTATTGGGACGTAGATCTGGGTGTCTTGTAAGGATCCGACTGCGAGTGCCTTTACCATCGGTCCTATTAGCCAATGGACAATCATTGGATAATACAATAGATGAACTATGAGCACGTATATCCTACCAACGGGACATTAAAAACTGTAATATCATGTCGTGGCTGAATGACGACATGAATAATATTCTATGCTATTCCACCTCGCCACACTGGCCTGGCTACGGGGAGCATTCAACCAGGTAAGGTTGGGCAGGCTCGGTGCTCAAGAGCTCCAGTGCGCCTGCACGGTCCGGTCTACCCAGTGCCACCTCCACGCACCAGCCCTCCGGTGGCAGCCCCCCGCACCAGGCTGTTTCTCCGTTTTCTCCCTACAGGTGCTCCCGCCTGTCCAGCGCCGCCAGAGCCTTCCTCCTGCCCAGCGTCGCCAAAGTTTCCCGTCTGTCCTGAGCCGCCAGAGTCTCCCGTCTGTCCTGAGCCGCCAGAGTCTCCCGTCTGTCCTGAGCTGCCAGAGTCTCCCGTCTGTCCTGAGCCGCCAAAGTCTCCTGTCCGTCCTGAGCCGCCAGAGCCGCCAGTCCGTCCTGAGCCGCCAGAGCCGCCAGTCTGTCCTGAGCCGCCAGAGCCGCCAGTCAGCCAGGGGCAGCCAGTCAGCCAGGATCCGCCAGTCAGCCAGGAGCCGCCAGAGCCGCCAGCCAGCTAGGAGCCTCCAGAGGCGTCAGCCAGCCAGAAGCTTCCAGAGGCGTCAGCCAGCCAGGAGCTGCCAGAGACGTCAGCCAGCCAGGAGCTGCCAGAGCCGTCAGTCAGCCAGGAGCTTCCAGAGCCGTCAGTCAGCCAGGAGCCGCCAGACCCGTCAGCCAGCCAGGAGCCGCCAGAGCCGTCAGTCAGCCAGGAGCCGCCAGACCCGTCAGCCAGCCAGGAGCCGCCAGAGCCGCCAGTCAGCCAGGAGCCGCCAGAGCCGCCAGTCAGCCAGGAGCCGCCAGAGCCGCCAGCCAGCTAGGAGCCTCCAGAGGCATCAACCAGCCAGGAGCCTCCAGAGGCGTCAGCCAGCCAGGAGCTTCCAGAGGCGTCAGCCAGCCAGGAGTTTCCAGAGGCGTCAGCCAGCCTGGAGCTGCCAGAGCCGTCAGCCAGCCAGGAGCTGCCAGAGTCGTCAGTGAGCCAGGAGCTGCCAGAGCCGTCAGTCAGCCAGGCGATGCCAGAATTGCTCTTCACTCCGGAGCTGCCGGAGTCTTTATTTAGTATGGTCAGGGCGTGAGTTGGGGTGGGCAGTCTATGTGTGTTTTTCTATGTTGGAGTTCAGCCTAGTATGGTTCTCAATCAGAGGCAGGTGTCGTTAGTTGTCTCTGATTGAGAATCATTCTTAGGTAGCCTGGGTTTCTCTTTTGAGTTGTGGGTGTTTGTTTTCTGTGTGTGTGTTTGTTGCCACACGGTACTGTTTCGGTTTCGTTCATGTTCACGTTTATTGTTTTGTATTTTCATAGTGTTCAGTTTATATCTTAAAATAAAACGTTATGGAGGAGGAATGCCGTTACAAGACCACCTTTACTCCACATACAGAGAGAAGTACAAGCTCTCCCTCACCCTCCATTTGGCAAATCTGACCATAATTCATAATTCTGACTCCTGCTTACAAACAAAAACTAAAGCAGGGAGCACCAGTGACTCGGTCAAAAAAAAGTGGTCAGATGAAGCAGATGCTAAGCTACAGGACTGTTTTGCTAGCACAGACTGGAATATGTTCAGGGATTCTTCCAATGCCATTGAGGAGCACATCACATCAGTCAATGACTTCATCAATAAGTGCATCGATGACGTCATCCCCACAGTGACTGTACATATATACCCCAACCAAAAGCCATGGATTACAGGCAACTTCCTCACTGAGCTAAAGGGTAGAGCTGCCGCTTTCAGGTAGCGGGACTCTAACCCGGAAGCCTATGAGAAATCCCGCTATGCCCTTCAACGAACCATCAAACAGGCAAAGCGTCAATACAGGACTAAGATTGAATCATACTACACCGTCTCTGACGCTCGTTGGATGTGGCATGGTTTGCAAACTATTACAGACTACCAGACAAGCTAAATTACTTCTATGCTCGCTTCGAGGCAAGTAAAACTGAAACATGCATGAGAGCATCAGCTGTTCCAAACAACTGTGTGATCACGCTCTCCATAACTGATGTGAGTAAGACCTTTCAACAGGTCAATATTCTCAAGGCCCCAGGGCCAGATGGATTACCAGGACATGTACTCTGAGCATGCGTTGACCAACTGGCAAGTGTCCTCACTGACATTTTCAACATGTCCCTGACTGAGTCTGTAATACCAACATGTTTCAAGGAGACCACCATAGTCCCTGTGCCCAAGAACACTAGGGTAACCTGCCTAAATGACTACCGACCCGTAGCACGCACGTTTGTAGCTATGAAGTGCTTTGAAAGGCTGGTCATGGCTCAAATCAACACCATTATCCCAGAAACCCTAGACCCACTCCAATTTGCATACCGCCCCAACAGATCCACAGATGATGCAATCTATATTGCACTCCACACTTCCCTTTCCCATCTGGACAACAGGAACACCTATGTGAGAATGTTATTCATTGACTACAGCTCAGCGTTCAACACCATAGTGCCCTGAAAGCGTATCACTAAGCTAGGGACGCTGGGACCAAACACATCCATCTGCAACTGGATCCTGGACTTCCTGAAGGGCCACCCCCAGGTGGTAAGGGTAGGTAACAACACATCTGCCACGCTGATCCTCAACACAGGGGCCCCTCAGGGGTTCGTGCTCAGTACCCTGCTATACTCCCTGTTCACTCATGACTGCATGGCCAGGCACGACTCCAATACAATCATTAAGTTTGCAGATGACACAACAGTGATAGGCCTGATCACTGACAATGATGAGACAGCCAATAGGGAGGAGGTCAGAGACCTGGCTGTGTTGTGCCAGGACAACAACCTCTCCCTCAATGTGATCAAGACAAAGGAGATGATTGTGGACTACAGGAAAAGGAGGACCGAGCATGCCCCCATTCTCATTGACGGGGCTGTAGTGGAGAAGGTTGAGAGTGTCAAGTTCCTTGGTGTCCACATCACCAACAAACTATCATGGTCCAAACACACCAAGACAGTCGTGAAGAGGGTACGACAATGCCTATTCCCCTTCAGGAGACTGAACATGATTTGGCCATGGGTCCTCAGATACTCAAAAGGTTCTATAGCTGCACCATCAAGAACATCCTGACTGGTTGCATTACTGCCTGGTATGGCAACTGCCACTGCTACAGAAGGTAGTGCATATGGCCCAGTACATCACTGAGGCCAAGATTCCTGCCATCTAGGACCTCTATACCAGGCGTGTGACAGAGGAAGGACCTAAAAATTTTAAAAGACTCCAGTTACCCAAGTCATAGACTGTTCTCTCTGCTACCGCATGGCAAGCGGTACAGGAGCGCCAAGTCTAGGTTCAAAAGACGTCTTAACAGCTTCTACCCACAAGCCATAAGATTCATGAACAGCTAATCAAATGGCTACCCAGACTATTTGCATTTCCTAACTGGGAGGAGGGACAATTAATCAATGCCGACACATCTTTCTAGCTGATTTACACGCTGAAATTATGTTGTGCTTGGTGACCTCTGACTGTTTCATCCTAACATCGTTGGTGCCGACGTGGATAACAATATCTCTATACTCTCTACACTCCCCAGTTTTAGCTTTATCCAGCACCATCTTCAGATTAGCCTTAACATTGGTAGCCCTGCCCCCTGGTAAACAGTGTATGATTGCTGGATGATTCGTTTTAAGTCTAATACTGCGGGTAATGGAGTCGCCAATGACTATGGTTTTCAATTTGTCAGAGCTAATGGTGGGAGCCTTCGGTGTCTCAGACCTCATAACGGGAGGAGTAGAGACCAGAGAAGGCTCGGCCTCTGACTCTGACTCGCTGCTTAATGGGGATAACCGGTTGAAAGTTTCTGTCGGCTGAATGAGCGACACCGGTTGAGCATTCCTACAGCATTTCCCTCCAGAAGCAATGAGAAAGTTGTCCGGCTGCGGGGACCGTGCGAGGGGATTTATACTAACGTTACTATCTGTACTTACTGGTGGCACAGACGCTGTTTCATCCTTTCCTACACTGAAATTACCCTTGCCTAACGATTGCGTCTGAAGCTGGGCTTGCAGCACAGCTATCCTCGCTGTAGGGCGATCATTCTCCAGTATATTATGAGTACAGCGACTGCAATTAGAAGGCATCATGTTAATGTTACTACTTAGCTTCGGCTGTTGGAAGTCCTGACGAACCATGTCCAGATAAAACGTCCGTAGTGAAAAAGTTGAATGAAAAAAAGTTGAGTGAGGGAAAAACAAAAAATATAAACGATAATTAAAAAGTAAAAACTGCAAAGTTGTCAGGTAGCAAAGTAAGGTTGGCAACAAAACGCACAGCAGCACGTAAACAAGTCTGCAAATTGTGACCGGAAATGACATATAGTTAACATAGTTAACATATTACATATAGTTAATAAACATTTGCAGGTAAAAAAACATGAGCTGCCGCACACCCAGAATAATAGTTAGTGTGCAGGTGATGACTAACGGTGAATAAACTATAAACTATCAAAATAAAGAAAGTTGCACAATCCATGTGTAATCTCCCAGCAAATACCCACCTCTTTAGGCTAGGGGGCAGTATTTTGATGTTTGGATGAAAAACGTTCCTAAAGTAAACTGCCTATTTCTCAGGCCCAGATGCTAGAATATGCATATAATTGGCGGATTAGGATAGAACACACTCTAAAGTTTCCAAAACTGTCAGAATATTGTCTGTGAGTATAACAGAACTGATATGGCAGGCGAAAACCTGAGAAAAGTCCATCCAGGAAGTGCTGTTTTTCTGAAACTACTCTTTTCCATTGCAAGCCTATCCTCCATTTAAAGGGATATCAACCAGATTCCTTTCCCTATGGCTTCCACAAGGTGTGAACAGTCTTTAGACATAGTTTCAGGCTTTTATTCTGAAAAATAAGTGAAAATGATTGCCTTCGCGTCAGTGGATAGCCAGATGTCCTCAGATTTGTGCATGCGCGCGCGCCAGGAGCGAGACCTTTTCTTTCTCTCTTCTATTGAAAAGGCTACCGTCCGGTTGAAATATTATTATTTATTGTAAAAACAATCTGAGGGTTGATTATAAACAAACGTTTGACATGTTTCTACGAACTTTACGGATACTATTTGGAATTTTCGTCTGCCCGTCGTGACAGCACAAGCCTGTGGATTGCTGAACAAAACGTGCCAACCAAATGGAGGTTTTTGGATATAAAGAGAATCTTTATCGAACAAAACAAACATTTATTGTGTAACTGGAAGTCTCGTGAGTGCAAACATACGAAGATCATCAAAGGTAAGTGATTCATTTCATTGCTTTTCTGACTTTCTTGACCAATCTACTTTGCTGCAAGCTGTTTGTAATGTTTTGTCAGCTGAGAGCTGTCCTCACATAATCGCATAGTTTGCTTTCACCGTAAAGGCTTTTTGAAATCTGACACGCCGGCTGGATTAACAACACGTTAAATTGTGTTTTAGTGTATAGTACTTGTGATTTCATGAAAATTAAATATTTTTAGTAATTTAATTTGAATTTGGCGCTCTGCAATTCACCGGATCTAGATGAAAATGATCCCGCTAAAGGGATCCAAGTGGCAAGATTAAAGGCACAGTGATGCCGAAATGTTGGTAAATACCCATTAAATTGCTGGGAGATTACACATGGAGTGTGCGAATTTCTTTATTTTGATAATAAACATTTGCAGACAAAATATAGTTAACACATTGCTAACTTCTTGGTGACAGGGTGCAGTATTTTCACATCCGGATGAAATGCATGCCCAAATTCAACTGCCTGCTACTCATCCCCAGAAGATAAGATATGCATATTATTAGTAGATTTGGATAGAAACTACTCTGAAGTTTCTAAAACTGTTTGAATCATGTCTGTGAGTATAACAGAACTTATTTAGCAGGCGAAACCCCGAGGACTAACCATTCAGTTTTTATATTTGAGGTCACTCTCTTTTCAATGAGTTTTCATTCGGAATCCAGATTTCTAAGGGACCTTCTTGCAGTTCCTACAGCTTCCACTGGATGTCACCAGTCTTTAGAAATTGGTTGAGGTTTTTCCTTTGTGTAATGAAGAAGTAGCCCTGTTCAGAACAAGGGTCACTTCAAGTGTACTGTTAGATAGAGGCACATGACCAGAAAGCTAGCTACACTTTGTTTTCCTCCTGTATTGAACACAGATGATCCTGTCTTCAATTTTATAGATTATTTACGTTAACAATACCTCAAATTGTATTACAAAGTAGTTTGAAATGTTTTGGCAAAGTTTACAGGTAACTTTTGAGATATTTTGTAGTCACGATGTGCAAGTTGGAACCAGTGTTTTTCTGGATCAAACACGCCAAATAAATGGCCATTTTGGATATATATCAACCGAATTAATCGAACAAAAGGACCATTTGTGATGTTTATGGGACATATTGGAGTGCCAACAAAAGAAGCTCATCAAAGGTAAGGCATGAATTATATTTTTATTTCTGCATTTTGTGTCACTCTTGAAGGGTTGAAATATGCTTTTCTCTCTTTATTTACAGAGGTGCTATCCTCAGATAATAGCATCGTTTGCTTTCGCCTAAAAGCCTTTTTGAAATCAGACATGTTGGCTGGATTCACAACAAGTGTAGCTTTAATTTGCTATCTTACATGTGTGATTTCATGAAAGTTAGATTTTTCTAGGCTAGCGTCCCACATATCCCAGAGAGGTTAAAAACAAAAATACATTTGCCCAATAAAGCACGTTTGTTTTTCAAATACATTGTTACAGTTGTTAGTTAGCTAGCGAACCCTAGCCATATTAGCATAGACGTGACAAGCGTCAAAACATGTCAAACCAGAGATGGTATCAAGAAGAAAATACAACTAACTGAAACAAGCCATCTACATTCACTGGACAGCAGCTTCTAGTCGTTGTTGCTAGCTATCTGACCTACGAAAATGACAACACAAAGCCTTTTGTCTCAGGGTTGAGCGCAACTTTTGTCGGGACGTTGTCAAACCCATCCGTCTATTGTTATCAGCTTTAAAAAAAAGTTGTAGTGCCTTTTTTCTTAGTAAAGAAACATTTGCTTCGTTTCTAAAAATGATGATGCTAGCCATGAAATATGTTAAATGGACTAGGCATCACCTATCATCTAGTTTGACTTGACTCATGATGATACTATGGTCAGGTTTAAAAAATATGAGAATGATTGAGTAAAATGTCTGTTCACTTTCCAGGAAGAGCCACAGAGAACCTTTGAAATGGCTTCTGGAAAGTACTGATAAGTGCATAAAAGTCAAGGGTACTGTTAACCCCCCCAAATGCATTTATACAGTAACCTTTTTATCCCCCCTCTTCCCTGGACCCTCTCATCAGCTCTGGTTTCAGCCCATGTTCAGTGGCAGTGAGTACTCTGCCACAATACTTAGCCTCAGCTTGGTTTCTTGGAATGAATTCTACAGACTATCTATTCCAGGCAGACCTCTCAGAAGTAAGTAGCTTTGACAACAGGGGTTGCTGTAACCATAATTTGGGATGTTTTACTTCACACTCATCGTGCTCTCCATTTCTGTTGACCTACTTGGTACTTGGAATGTTTTTTTGTAAGGTTTATCAAATAGCCCTCCCTCAGTTGTTAGCGATGTAGACCCATTCAAGCCATAACTTGATCTGAAGACCCCTGTCTGAATGGCATTGTGCTGTTACAATAGCACTTTCATCAGAAGCGGCCTTCACATCAAAGCAACAGTCCTTTCTCAGAACCCACTCCCTTGGCAGAGTGATTGCACAGTTGCTGCAGAGTGCTGACTCCTTGAACCCAGTCAAGTAGGTTACAACATGTCCCAAACCCCTTTGAGGAAGCAGTCTGCAGGACAAAGGCCTCTTTGAATAGGGTATCATGACTGTCATTTACCAAGTAGCTCCTGTCAGAATGCAAAAGCCTGAATCATAAAATACTAGACACATGCTAAAGGCCACATGGCACGACCCAAATCTCAAACGGGTCGATAGATAAAGAGACTGATTACATATCCTTTTCTCAGATGGGAATCCACCAACACAACTCTCAATTATCTTTCATTGGATAGACAGCTCCCTAGGTCACAATCATATTGATTTGTGCTCCTGAATGAGTACTCCTGTAGAGAAGGATTATATTAGTCCCAGCTCCTTGGAGGACAGGCAGCACAGTCGCCACACATCATCATTTTGCCCCTCTATGGGCTAGGCAGGATTGGGTGAGTGAGACATTCAACAGCAGATTAGATTACACCTTGCCTGGGCTCAACATTCTAGAGTTGCACCCTAGACACAAAACATTTCACTTGAATAATCATAATACATCACACTTGATAAAGAAATTATGCCACTGTAATGTCATGCAAATGCCATTGCAATACCTTTCTTATTTCAATGCCTTGGTATTTGCACTGAGCAGGAGACAGGGGACCTAAAGCTTCTGTGTAACAAACTTGATATGAACATTATCGGTTGTGAAATGAACACATTAGAAAGAAGGCCTGTACAGTGATGCACACTATTCATAGAGGAGTACCTGAAATGATTATAAAATAGCATGCCATGAGAGAGTCAGGTGGCATTGATAGAGACAGATCGCAGATGTTTGTTGAGCACAGTGGCAGGAAGCTACTGGAAGAGCCCACCACCTGGTCCTGCCGTGTAACAGTAAAGGTCAAATAGGGAGACGAGGCCCTGCCTTAACCACTGCCACATGGATGATGTCCAAGGTCCGGTAGATTTACAGCGAAGGCATAAAACCTCAAATGTTATTATGCTGACAAATTTGGAGTCATGAAAGAGGAATAATACTCTTACTGCACATTGAGCCTCTGTTCAGGCATAGTGAAGCAAGTTCATCACTGTCCAAAGCTTAAGATAGAGTGCAGTAACCAGTCGGAAAACAGACATTTGACTTTTAGAAAGCTGAGCACAGTACACAGAATCATTTTTATGTGTGTTTATTTTTTATTTAACCTTTATTTAACTAGGCAAGTCAGTTAAGAACAAATTCTTATTTACAATGACGGCCTACCAAAAGGCAAAAGGCCTCCTGCGGGGACGGGATCTGGGATTAAAAATGTTAAAAATAAAAACTATATAAATATAGGACAAAACATACATCACGACAAGAGAGACAACACAACACTACATAAAGAGAGACCTAAGACAACAACATGTCAAGGCAGCAACATATGACAACACAGCATGGTAGCAACACAACATGACAACAACATGGTAGCAGCACAACATGGTAGCAGCACAAAACATGGTACAAATATTATTGGGCACAGACAACAGCACAAAGGGCAAGAAGGTAGAGACAACAATACATCATGCAAAGTAGCCACAACTGTAATTAAGAGTGTCCATGACTGAGTTTTTGAATTAAGAGATTGAGATAAAACTGTCCAGTTTGAGTGTTTGTTTGCAGCTCGTTCCAGTCGCTAGCTGCAGCGAACTGAAAAGACGAATGACCCAGGGATGTGTGTGCTTTGGGGACCTTTAACAGAATGTGACTGGCAGAATGGGTGTTGTATATGGAGGATGAGGGCTGCAGTAGATATCTCAGATAGGGGGGAGTGAGGCCTAAGAGGGTTTTATAAATAAGCATCAACCAGTGGGTCTTGCGACGGGTATACAGAGATGGCCAGTTTACAGAGGAGTATAGAGTGCAGTGATGTGTCCTATGAGAACATTGGTGGCAAATCTGATGGCCGAATGGAAAAGAACATCTCGCCGCTAGAGAGCACCCTTACCTGCCGATCTATAAATTATGTCTCCGTAATCTAGCATGGGTAGGATGGTCATCTGGATCAGGGTTAGTTTGGCAGCTGAGGTGAAAGAAGAGCGATCACGATAGAGGAAACCAAGTCTAGATTTAACTTTAGCCTGCAGCTTCGATATGTGCTGAGAGAAGGACAGTGTACAGTCTAGCCATACTCCCAAGTACTTGTATGAGGTGACTACCTCAAGCTCTGAATACTCAGAGGTAGCATTCACACCTGTGGGGAGAGGGGCATTCTTCTTACCAAACCACATGAATTTTGTTTTGGAGGTGTTCAGTACAAGGTTAAGGGTAGAGAAATCTTGTTGTAGCGCATTTAACACAAAATCCAAGGAGGGGCCAGCTGACTATCATCTGCATATAAATGGATGTGAGAGCTTCCTACTGCCTGAACTATGTTATTGTTTTTTTTGTTTTTGTTTTTTACCCCTTTTTCTCTCCAACCCGGAAGCCAGACGCACCAATGTGTCGGAGGAAACACCGTGCACCTGGCAACCTTGGCTAGCGCACACTGTGCCCGGCCTGCCACAGGAGTCGCTGGTGTGCGATGAGACAAGGACATCCCTACCGACCAAGCCCTCCCTAACCCGGACGACGCTAGGCCAATTGTGCGTCGCCCAACGGACCTCCCGGTCGCGGCCGGCTTACGACAGAGCCTGGGCGCGAAGCCAGGGTCTCTGATAGCACAGCGCCCTTAACCACTGTGCCACCCGGGAGGCCCTGAACTATGTTATTGTTGAGAAGAGCTTGGGGCCTAGGATTGAGCCTTGGGGTACGCCCTTGGTGACAGGCAGTGGCTGAGACAGCAGATTTTCAGATTTTGGGTCCCGGATAGCCTGAGTGCACTTATTTCTCATTTGCCTGAACGAGAGCCAGTCAGTCTGAGTATGTATGTGCCAAGCCTTTCGCCATATGCAATTCTTGAGGTGGAGTAACTCTGCAAGATCACTGTCGAACCAGGGGCTGAACCTGGGGCTGAACCTGTTTTTAATTCTAGTTTTGTTTAGTGTGTGTGTGTGTGTGTGTGTGTGTGTGTGTGTGTGTGTGTGTGTGTGTGTGTGTGTGTGTGTGTGTGTGTGTGTGTGTGTGTGTGTGTGTGTGTGTGTGTGTGTGTGTGTGTGTGTGTGTGTGTGTGTGTGTGTGTGTGAGAGAGAGAGATTTACTGCACAGAGACGACAACGTACCTCAGGCTTTTCTACAGCAGGGAGACTCCATACTAAGTATTTACACAACAAAAAGCCACAGATGCAACCAACCTCAGAAGTACAACATTTCCACGCCCCCATGAAATTATATACAAACCAACTAACAGTAGCACAGCAAAGCCGTATCTACCCCAAACTCCAAGTATAGCCACCCAGACCAATAAAGCTTAAGATAGACTTACAAAGTAGATGCTAAGATATACACTCACTGGACAGTTTATTAGGTAGACCACCCCATTCATGAAAATGGATTGCTCCTACAGACAGTGAGTCAAGTGGCCGTGGCCTGTTATATAAGCAGGCACACAGGCATTGAGGCATTCAGTTACTGTTCGATTGAACATTAGGATGGGCAAAACAAGTGACCTTAGCGACTTTCAACGTGGCATGATTGTTGGCGGAAGGCATGCCGGACCCATTATCTCTGAAAACAGCCATCCTCCTGGACTTTTCACGCACGGCAGTGTCTAAGGTTTACCGAGAATGGTACAACAAACAAAAAACATCAGGTCAGCAGCAGTCCTGTGGACGAAAACAGCTTGTTGATGAAAAAGGTCGGAGGAGAATGGCAAGAATCATGCAAGCTAACAGGCATGCCACAGACAAATAACGGCACAGTACAACAGTGGTGTGCAGAACGGCATCTCGAAACGCACAACTCGTCGATCCTTGTCATGGATGGGCTATTGCAGCAGACGACCACACGGGGTTCCACAGCTAAAAACAAGAAGCGGTTCCAGTGGACACGCGATCACCAACACTGGACAATTGAGGAGTGGTAAAACATCTGCTGGAACATGACAGCGAGTTCAGTTTACTTGAGTGGCCTGCACAGTCCCCATTGTCAATCCAATAGAGCATCTTTGGGATGAGATGGAACAAGCCTGTTCCCAGCATGAATGTACCACCGTCCAATCTGTAGCAACTGCGTTTCTGACACCTTGTAGAATGCCCCAAAGAATTCAGGCTATTCTTTAGACATAGGGGGGTCTGCCCGGTACTAGATGGGTGTACCTAATAAACGGTCCGGTGAGTGTATAACTACATTACACTTACAGTAAGGATAGCTGTGGCTTTAAAGTGAAACCCTTAGAAACTGCTGGGTCAGTGCAAACCTTAGCAATGTGTGTGTGTGTGTCCTCTTCACTTCCACATGCCTTCTAAACTACATTGTATTGAATTAATAAAATGCACCCTTTTTGAGCATTTATAGCCTAATGCTTCTAACTTTTAGTGCATCACCCTGCAGAGAGAGACTCAGGACAGAGAATGTGCTTACTGTACATATACAAGCTTTGATTCTCGTCAGCTTTGATTACAGGTCAGCAAATAGCGGTCAGAAAATAAGAAAATGAAGGTCAGAAAATATCAGTTGTTATGTAAATACACTGCTCAAAAAAATAAAGGGAACACTTAAACAACACAATGTAACTCCAAGTCAATCACACTTCTGTGAAATCAAACTGCCCACTTAGGAAGCAACACTGATTGACAATAAATTTCACATGCTGTTGTGCAAATGGAATAGACAACAGGTGGAAATTATAGGCAATTAGCAAGACACCCCCAAAAAAGGAGTAGCTCTGCAGGTGGTGACCACAGACCACTTCTCAGTTCCTTTGCTTCCTGGCTGATGTTTTGGTCACTTTTGAATGCTGGCGGTGCTTTCACTCTAGTGGTAGCATGAGACGGAGACTAAAACCCACACAAGTGGCTCAGGTAGTGCAGCTCATCCAGGATGGCACATCAATGCGAGCTGTGGCAAGAAGGTTTGCTGTGTCTGTCAGCGTAGTGTCCAGAGCATGGAGGCGCTACCAGGAGACAGGCCAGTACATCAGGAGACTTGGAGGAGGCCGTAGGAGGGCAACAACCCAGCAGCAGGACCACTACCTCCGCCTTTGTGCAAGGAGGAGCACTGCCACAAATGTGCATGTGTCTGCTCAAACGGTCAGAAACAGACTCCGTGAGGGTGGTATGAGGGACCGACGTCCACATGTGGGGGTTGTGCTTACAGCCCAACACCATGCAGGACGTTTGGCTTTTGCCAGAGAACACCAAGATTGGCAAATTCGCCACTTGCGCCCTGTGCTCTTCACAGATGAAAGCAGGTTCACACTGAGCACGTGACAGACATGACAGAGTCTGGAGACGCTGTGGAGAACGTTCTGCTGCCTACAACATCCTCCAGCATGACCGGTTTGGCGGTGGGTCAGTCATGGTGTGGGGTGGCATCACCACCTTCCGGAGACACTAGGATAGGGGGGCTGCTAAATGACTTAAATGTAAATGTAAAGCCCTCCATGTGCTCGCCAGAGGTAGCCTGACTGCCATTAGGTACCGAGATGAGATCCTCAGACCCCTTGCGAGACCATATGCTGGTGCGGTTGGCCCTGGGTTCCTCCTAATGCAAGACAATGCTAGACCTCATGTGGCTGGAGTGTCAGCAGTTCCTGCAAGAGGAAGGCATTGATGCTATGGACTGGCCCGCCCGTTCCCCAGACCTGAATCCAATTGAGCACATCTGGGACATCATGTCTCGCTCCAACCACCAATGCCACGTTGCACCAGACTGTCCAGGAGTTGGCGGATGCTTTAGTCCAGGTCTGGGAGGAGATCCCTCAGGAGACCATCTGCCACCTCATCAGGAGCATGCACAGGTGTTCTAGGGAGGTCATACAGGCACGTGGAGGCCACACACACTACTGAGCCTCATTTTGACTTGTTTTAAGGACATTACATCAAATTTGGATCAGTCTGTAGTGTGGTTTTCCACTTTAATTGTGAGTGTGACTCCAAATCCAGACCTCCATGGGTTGATAAATTTGATTTCCATTGATAATTTGTGTGATATTGTTGTCAGCACATTCAACTATGTTAAGAAAAAAGTATTTAATAAGAATATTTCATTCGTTCAGATCTAGGATGTGTTATTTTAGTGTTCCTTTTATTTTTTTGAGCAGTGTATGTGTATTGACCAAGCATGGTGTATTGCTGATAACTTCAACATTCAGCACTACGCCACCTATTGGTGTGAAATAAGTATTATCATGCGACATCTGGTGAACTAGTACAGCTTCTAGTAGGAAAACAGTTTGTGTAGCGTAGAAAATAAAACCGCCTGGTTTACAAATTAGCTGCCATTTATTCTTTCAGAATTTCAAGTGAAGTAAAATCCTCTTTCATAACAAACCTAACAGAGAACATTGGATATTACATATTACATGAATATAAAAGTTTTACAAAACATAACTTTTTAGAACTACATATAAACTACATAAAACAACAGCATAACATTAAAATTGGTGTATTAGACATTTTATATCTTCAAAGTTCTTTAACATTTCTAAAATTGGATAAAAACCCTCTAAGAAATGATACTATAATTGGTGTCAGGAGAAAAGATGTCGGCTTAAGAAGAATGACATACTTCTCTCTCCATAACACCACCACACTTAAGAGCCATTTAAAACTATTGCAGGTTTGAACTGTGCAACCTGCTTCTCAATTTGAGATTATTTTTTTAAGTCAGGAACTGACTGAATCCTGGGTTATTTTGAAGATTCATGTGTCAAGTTAAGATCATTTCAGGCCATGTATACAAGATGGACCAAAGAACAACAGCACATCCTTTCAGCTTTGGAGTCTCTCTCAGTTCTGGAGTGTCACATATATTTTCCCAGGACTCTTGGGTCCTAGGCATGCACAGTGCTCTGTTGTTGTTGTTTTTCAAAGTATCAGTAAATGGCCTCATCCATGTTCTCATCACTGTCCCCTCCGAACTCCTCTCCATTGTCAAAGTACGACATGATATAGTCTGTCTCCTGTGGGAACACAATCAGAGTGGGAAAAAAATTATACGTATGAGCTCATTCCAACCTTGTGAACTGTGTTTGCTCACTTTCTGTTAAATCATGCATTGGTGTCAATGGAATATGTATGAGGGAAATTGTCTCTAGTAAGGATTCAAGTCAAAGTGATATTATCTCACTGAGGTTGTGTGGGGCATGAACCCTGATGAAAAAAGTAAGAAAGAGCTTGGATGTGTAACAGTTTGGCATCCGTCCCTCTCCTTTCCCTAACCTGAACGAAACGACAACTGTCACCCAGGAAGCATCGTTACCTGTCAATGCGGAGCAATGGAAACAACTACTTCAGGTCTCAGAGTGGGTGACATCACCGATTGAACATTACTAGCGCACACCGGCAGAGTAGCCTAGTGGTTAGAGCGTTGGACTAGTAATCGAAAGGTTGCAAGTTCGAATCCCCGAGCTGACAAGGTACACATCTGTTGTTCTGCCCCTGAACAGGCAGTTAACCCACTTTTCCTAGGCCGTCATTGAAAATAAGAATTTGTTCTTAACTGACTTGCCTAGTAAAAAAAACAATTAAACTAAAAAAATTAAGCACCGCTTACTAGCTAGCCATTTAACATTGGCTACAGATGCTTACCTCTTCAAACTCTTCTTCATCATACTCCTCCTCCCCATCTTGCTGCTCTTCCTCCTGCTTCTTCTTCTCCCCTTCCTCTTCATCTGAGGTCACTTCCTCCTCTTTTTTCTCCAATGTCTGAAATATGACACAAATGAATACAAAATAAACTAAAAGAAAAAGAACATTGATAGTAAAATACTACACCACCAGGCTTACATTAAGTTTGAGGTTTAACAGCAAGAACCATTTCCCTCATCTAGTGTGCCGAGGTTGAGTTGTGTTACATGCCTATAGATGTGGTGAAGAGGTCAATAGAATACAGACTATGGAGTTAATGTCTGATGTACTGGCTGAGTACCTACTATTCCCACCTCTAGTTTATGGATGATCTCCTCTTTGTCCACCCGGGTCTTTTTGCTGGGTTTGGGGTCCACTGGTGTATCCACACTAAGAGAGGTGTCTGTAACAGACGAAAAGGGGCAAAAGCCAATCATTAGTGAAAACCAACTCCCTCTATCTATTCCCCTTCCTCTCCTTTCATTTAAAAGGCCATTCAATCAAAAGCTATATTTATCTCATAATAGAAAATGGCAGATCATTTATGTATAAGTCAGGCAATATTGTCATTGTCAGTAACCAGTAGTGATTTTATCTTATCCTTCTGTTCAAAGCAGAAGGGCAAATTGATGCATTCATGTCTCTAGGAAGACACAAGCAGTCAGACACAATATTCTTCTGAAGACACCTCTCTCTTCAGCACTCCTCCCAGGAAATAGGAAGGGAAAAAAATAATGTGGTCGTAATATGCTCTGAAAGAGACAGGTCTTTCGCCAGCAACGTACATGTCATCAAGTCCTGCAGGAAGCAAACTAAACAGAACTGCAAAATGAATGGATTTTTCTTTTTGCAATAGCCTTCTGTGATCACATGGTGGTGGGTGAGCTTTCATAGTGAATCTGTATCACTCACAAAAATGTCCAGTCAGTCAATGTGAGGTATAAAACAACACTGTATCATCCACTTACTCTCTTTTAGGGGCTTCTTGACACGGATTCGAAGCTCTTTTGGTAGCCTTTTCCAGTCTGGCGTTAAAAAGACAAAAATCAAACATAATCAATCAGCAGACACAGGTTCTACAATAATGTTTTTACACAGCAATGACCTTGTCAAAATGATGGAATGTTGGTTCACATCCGGTAAAGCTGAGGGACTAAAACCTCAAATTGTTTTCCCAATCAGCCTCTATTCAGCGGACCCAAATTGTGAGCGACAGCTCAATTTCTCCCATTTGAAACACTTTGGGTCACCTGACAGTTTCAATCAGGACCGTTCACACTCCATTGTGGCTGACATCTCTGGGGCGGCGTAGCGAGTGATTTCATACTGCTTCAGGATTAGATCATTGATTCTATTAATCCCTGTTTAACAGTGTTATGCTGGTAATCAGATCGTACAATGCAATCCTTCTAATACATGTTCCATAGTCTCTATCTCCTTTCAGTTACATTTTTTGAACTGGAGGTATGATGCAGCTGACCCACCTGGATTCCACTCAATGGTGTTGTCTGACGGCTCACTGTTCTGATATTTATCAGAATACCGCTCCACATCTGGAAGTCAGACAAGAAGCTCATTCATTTCTTAAACATGGTACAAGAACAAACATGTATTTGAAAATAAAGCCTCTGTGTATTATCATGTCTACCTCATTTGCTGCTCCCAAATGTTCTTATCGAAGCATAATTACTTGATTGCATAATTGCTTGATTGAATAATTGAAAAATATTTCCACCCCTGATTTAAGTAATGTCAGCCAAACCTTGTATCACCTAAAATCTTGTATCAATTTAATAAAATAACACCATTGGGAGCTGCTGACAGTGACAAGACATTGACTGTCTAATTTCTGCTACGTTTGGATGTCTGTAATGACTCTTTTCATCGCTAACACACAGAGATGGTGTGTTCCCAGGCTTAGGTACCTTTCTTGGAGACGGCTTGGCGGACATAAAATGGTAGGGTCTTCATGTTTCCCCTGAACTCCTGCTTCAGTGCCAACATGTACTCTGCTTCCTCTCCCATCACCAAGGGGACAGGCTTGTGTTCCATGGGCTACATGTGCACAAAAAACATCATACATATTAGGCTAGTCCTTAAAACGACAACAAAAGGCTCAATGCATGCTTTCCCAAAATAGCATGCTCTTATTTGCTCCCAACCAAACACATATCTTACTGTCTCAATACATTTAAACAAAAAATGTCAGCCCTGGATGTTGCTTAGACAAATAGAAAAATCAGGAGAAAAGACTGAGAATAGCCTCTAAATAAAGCCAATATTTGACAACAATGAGGTGCATCCAAAATGAAAAGATGACAGCTACAGGGTCAGTCACATCACCCTTTACTCACAGGGAACAGAGGTGTAGGCTGGAGAATTGAAGGCGGCAGGTTCTCCCCTTTCCCAATCCCGACTGCCTCGATACTGAAGCTCATGTACCCCTTGCCGCGACCTCTGCCGCGGCCCAGGCCAGCCATGGAGCGAGCACACAGCGGGGGGGTTCACAGGTAAATCTGTCAAGGGAGGAAGAATGCAATGGGCACTAAAAGAGTACTGAGTAATAGCACTTCTATTTTCCCAAACTATCTGTGTAAAGCTACAGTTGAAGTCGGACATTTACATACACTTAGGTTGTATATCATTAAAACTCATTTTTAACCACTCCACAATTTCTTGTTAACAAACTATAGTTTTGGCAAGTCGGTTAGGACATCTACTTCATGCATGACACAAGCCATTTTTCCAACAATTGTTTACAGACATATTATTTCACTTTTAATTCATTGCATCACAATTCCAGTGGGTCAGAAGATTACATGAATAAATCATTATCTCTACTATTATTCTGACATTTCACATTCTTAAGATAAAGTGGTGATCCTAACTGACCTAAGACTAGGAAGTTTTACCCGGATTAAACGTCAGGAAATGTGAAAAAAAAATGTATTTGGCTAAGGGGTATGTAAACTTCCGACTTCAACTGTATATAAGCTTATTTTCTATCCTGGCCAGTGCGTTGCAAAAGTATTAACCCTCCTTGGCATTTTTCCTATTTTGTTGTAAACTGTCGAAACGTCCTCTCACTGTCAACTGCGTTTATTTTCATCAAACTTAACATGTAAATATTTGTATGAACATAAGATTCAACAACTGAGACATAAACTGAACAAGTTCCACAGACATGTGACTAACAGAAATGGAATTAAGTGTCCCTGAACAAAGGGGGAGTCAAAATCAAAAGTAACAGTCAGTATCTGGTGTGGTCACCAGCTTCATTAAGTACTGCAGTGCATCTCCTCCTAATGGACTGCACCAGATTTGCCAATTCTTGCTGTGAGATGTTACCCCACTCTACCACCATGGCACCTGCAAGTTCCCGGACAATTCTGGGGGGCATGGCCCTCCGATCCAACAGGTCCCAGAAGTGCTCAATGGGATTGAGATCTGGGCTCTTCGCTGGCCATGGCACAACACTGACATTCCTGTCTTGCAGGAAATCACTCACAGAACGAGCAGTATGGCTGGTGTCAGGCTGGAGGATCATGTCAGGATGAGCCTGCAGGAAGGGTACCACATGAGGGAGGGGGATGTCTTCCCTGTAATGCACAGCATTGAGATTACCTGCAATGACAACAAGCTCAGTCCGATGATGCTGTGACACACCGCCCCAGACCATGACGGACCCTCCACCTCCAAACCAATCCCGCTCCAGAGTACAGGCCTCGGTGTAACGCTCATTCCTTTGACGATAAACTCGAATCCGACCATCACCCCTGGTGAGACAAAACCGCGACTCGTCAGTGAAGAGCACTTTTTGACAGTCCTGTCTGGTCCAGCGACGGTGGGTTTGTGCCCATAGGCGACGCTGTTGCCAGTGATGTCTGGTGAGGACCTGCCTTACAACAGGCCTACAAGCCCTCAGTCCAGCCTCTCGCAGTCTATTGCGAAAAGTCTGAGCACTGATTGAGGGCTTGTGCATTCCTGGTGTAACTCGGGCAGTCGTTGTTGCAATCCTGTACCTGTCCTCAGGTGTGATGTTTGGATGTACTGATCCTGTGCAGGTGTTGTTACATGTGGTCTGCCACTGCGAGGACGATCAGCTGTCCATCCTGTCTCCCTGTAGCGCTGTCTTCAGGGTCTCACCGTATGGACTCCTCATGCCTCCTTGCAGCATGTCTAAGGCACATTCACGCAGACTAGCAGGGACCCTGGGCATCTTTCTTTTGGTGTTTTTCAGAGTCAGTAGAAAGGCCTCTTTAGTGCCTTAAGTTTTCATAACTGTAACCTTAATTGCCTATCATCTGTAAGCTGTTACTGTCTTAACAACCGTTCCACCCCTAAGCAAGGGACACAACCAAGTGGCACGATGAAGACCAAGGAGCTCTCCAAACAGGTCAGGGACAAAGTTGTGGAGAAGTACAGATCGGTTGGGTTATAAAAAATATCTGAAACTTTGAACATCCCACAGAGCACCATTAAATCCATTATAAAAAAATGGAAAAAACATGGCACCACAACAAACCTGCCAAGAGAAGTCCGCCCACCAAAACTCACGGACCAGGCAAGGAGGGCGTTAATGAGAGGCAACTAAGAGACCAAAGATAACCCTGAAGGTACTGCAAAGCTTCACAGCGGAGATTGGAGTATCTGTCCATAGGAACACTTTAAGCTGTACACTCTACAGAGCTGGGCTTTACAGAAGAGTGGCCAGGAAAAATCCAATGCTTAATGAAAAAAATGTGCAAACATATTTGGTGTTTGCAAAAAGGCACGTGGGAGACTCCCCAAATATATGGAAGAAGATATGGAAGAAGTTCTCCTGTCATACCCCATCACAATTCAATCAAAATTATAAGCTTTTTTACTTCCATTGTTTGTAAACAATGCAATAGTAAACAAACACTGTATAGACTAAAAACTAAAAACATGGTTAAAACTATCATTTTAGTCTCATGGATGGTCTGGGTACCAGTCTGGTACTCTTTTCTTTTGCATGTGACACGGAGTAAAAGGAATGGAATATAGCCAGATAAGGATATAATGAGATGCTTGTCTCCACCCTAACAATAGGATTAGTTGTCCACAGAGTGGAATGGTGGGCTGTCAACTCTTTGGATTGGTGGATACATTTTGTTATTTGAATCATTTAAAAAATATATTTGATTAAGGGTGTTGACATCAACCACTAGTATTCATTGGAGCTTGAGATGCTATGCTAGCTTCATGAATATGCATAGACCTGCTCTAATTTCAACAGGGAAGTGTATCACACTTTTATCAGTACAGTCATAGCATTAGAACATGTATATTAGATTAAACAAGCCTCACGAAACAAAATAACAATTTATATTTATCTGGACTAAATTCAACACTATCATTTCGCCCCCATTCAAAAACTCATCTGCTTAATAATTAAGGATATGCTTAAGTGGACAGATTTTGGGCAGAAATAGGGCTCTCTGGTAACCAGGCTACCATCCTCCAGCTGCGTACCAAATCAACGCCAGGTGTTGCAGGAAGGCCAAGAAGATCATCAGGGACCCCATAGCCTAAGCATCTCTGAATGGTGGGGTCCCTGCTTTGTTGTTGTTTAATCGCATTCTGCCCCTTTAACAGCTACCAGCAAGTTACCTATCTAGTTTTGTGCGGCTTGCTAACTTGTTCCATCTTACCTTCTAGTGATTTCAGTGATACTAACTTGATTGCTCAGATAACTTGGTTGCACAGTAGCTATATGACAGTTGTAGCTAGTAAGAACTTGCTAGAAAACGACTAGCGCCTAACGTTACTATCTAGTTAGCTAGATAACGACGTTAGCTTGTGCTGTCAGATTTATCACGACAAAATATCGGTCACCAAGACAACGTGCTTACTAACTAACCATATCAACTTATTCACGACCTCCCACCTTCTGCGCCATTGCGAGCTACAAATATTTAAATATAAAAAATATTAAAACATCGAAGTTAACGTTAGCTAGTTTACAAATCCGCGGGCTACGTTATTGTTTACCAAACACTATGTTGTTTGCGGAACTCCAGCGACTTGGGGTCGACTACCCTGCGCTACACTGCCCCCTGCTGTATTGGAGTTGAATACATTCCAGAACCTCATTCCAGATGCAGTGTCTCCCCAAAAATGATGGTCACACTTTTGTTTGCCATCTGAGAGATCAATATGTCTGTACCATACATTCATTTCGATTATCTGAATGTCATGGCTGAAATGTTATCTAATAACCATTAATGACTAATGACCATTGTCAGGTGCAATTGTAAATGAGAACTTGTTCTCAACTTGCCTACATGGTTAAATGAAGGTGAAATAAAAAATAAAATAAAAAATTAAGGTTTGAGCCACCAAGTAGGAAACTCCGAGGGGAGTGAGTGTGATACAACATAAAGTAGATATATTTGTTCCCTGCTGTGGGAGCTGGGTTGGCATGCATTAGCTCAAAATACTTAATTTTGCTGACATTGTAAAGGTGGTTTGTCTTGGTCTGGATATTACCATATCCTGGTGATGTTTATTATTAATCGTTGTTCTTGTTTCTACAGTTGAAGTCGGAAGTTTACATACACTTTAGCCAGCTACATTTAAACTCAGTTTTTCACTATTCCTGACATTTAATCCTAGTAAATATTCCCTGTTTTAGGTCAGTTAGGATCACCACTTTATTTTAAGAATGTGAAATGTCAGAATAATAGTAGAGTGAAGGATTTATTTCAGCTTTTATTTCTTTCATCACATTCCCAGTGGGTCAGAAGTTTACATACACTCAATTAGTATTTGGTAGCATTGCTTTTAAATTGTTTAACTTGGGTCAAATGTTTTGGGTAGCCTTCCATAACCTTCCCACAATAAGATGGGTGAATTTTGTACCATTCCTCCTGACAAAGCTGGTGTAACTGAGTCAGGTTTGTAGGCCTCCTTGCTCGCACACTCTTTTTCAGTTCTGCCCACACATGTTCTATAGGATTGAGGTCAGGGCTTTGTGATGGCCACTTCAATACCTTGACTTTGTTGTCCTTAAGCCATTTTGCCACAACTTTGTAAGTATGCTTTGGGGTCATTGTCCATTTGGAAGACCCATTTGCGACCAAGCTTTATCTTCCTGACTGATGTCTTGAGATGTTGCTTCAATAAAACCACGCAATTTTCTTTCCTCATGATGCCATCTATTTTGTGAAGTGCACCATTCCGTCCTGCAGCAAAGCACCCCCACAACATAATGCTGCCACCCCCGTGCTTCACGATTGGGATGGTGTTTTTCAGCTTGCAAGCCTCCCCCTTTTTCCTCCAAACATAACAATGGTCTTGATGGCCTTTATGGCCATTTTTGTTTCATCAGACCAGAGGACATTTCTCCAAAAAGGACAATCTTTGTCCCCATGTGCAGTTGCAAATCGTAGTGTGGCTGTTTTATGACAGTTTTGGAGCAGTGGCTTCTTCCTTGCTGAGCGGCCTTTCAGGTTATGTTGATATAGGACTCGTTTTACTGTGGATATAGATACCTTTGTACCTGTTTCCTCCAGCGTCTTCACAAGGTCCTTTGCTGTTGTTCTGGGATTGATTTGAACTTTTCGCACCAAAGTACATTCATCTCTAGGAGACAGAACGCGTCTCCTTCCTGAGAGGTATGACGGCTGCATGGTCCCATGGTGTTTATACTTGCCAACTATTGTTTGTACAGATGAACGTGGTACCTTCAGGCATTTGGAAATTGCTCCCAAGGATGAACCGGACTTGTCTCGGATGATTTCTTGGCTGATTTCTTTTGATTTTCTCATGATGTCAAGCAAAGAGGCACTGAAAGTAGGCATTTGAAATATATCCACAGGTACACCTCCAAATTATTCAAATGATTAGCCTATCAGAAACTTCTAAAGCCATGACGTCATTTTCTGGAATTTTCCAAGCTGAGGCACAGTCAACTTAGTGCATGTAAACTTCTGACCCACTGGAATTGTGATACAGTGAATTATAAGTGAAATTATCTGTCTAGAAACAATAGTTTGAAAAATTACTTGTGTCATGCACAAAGTAGCTGTCCTAACCAACTTGCCAAAACTATAGCTTGTTAACAAGAAATTTGTGGAGTGGTTGAAAAACTAGTTTTAATGACTCCAACCTAAGTGTGTGTAAACTTCCGACTTCAACTGTATCTATTTAAGGAGGATAAATAAGCTTTTGGCCAAGTCACCCTAAGCCAACTACAATCTCAAAGCACTTGGTGATGATTCCCCTCCCATCTGGGGGATTGGTGGATAGGGACACCATCACTTTGATTGTGTGTGTGTGTGTGTGTGTGTGTGTGTGTGTGTGTGTGTGTGTGTGTGTGTGTGTGTGTGTGTGTGTGTGTGTGTGTGTGTGTGTGTGTGTGTGTGTGTGTGTGTGTGTGTGTGTGTGTGTGTGTGTGTGTGTGTGTGTGTGTGTGTGTGTGTGTGTCAGTCTCTGTCTGTCTGTCTGTATCTGTGTGCCTGCGTGCATGCAGCGTGTGTCTGTGAACTTGTGAGCATGCTTGCCTCGGTGAGTGTGTCACCGTGGGAACATTTCTGTAGGAATCCAGCAAATCAGTTGCCATAGCAACTGGGTTCCATAATAGAAACAGTCGCTGAATAAGTATTTTATGCATTTGGGGGAGTACACGTATTTCCTCCTCTCCATCTTTAGTAATGCAAGTTTCTCATTTATTTTGAGCTTTTAATGTGTGTTTCAGTTGAATATACTATTTATAACACCAAGTGAGACCAGACTTGTCAGTTGAAGCAGAACAGTTAGGCTACTTCTTCAATTGTGTGCTCTCACATTCACCATTAGGTAGGCCTACCTGTTGTATACATCTGACCTTGCATTGAAACAATATATAATCTATACAGCAGGTGACTAATCATGGGCTACCACCAAGGATATGTGGGCCACTTCCTTCCTCTGCAAATTTGCAATGACTGAATTCTTATGACCTTATTTAAGAACCAGGAACTCATACAGCAACAAGATGGGGCCCTGGTGCAGATTAGTTTTAGCTGTGATCACAAGTGGAAATAATAGATGTGCTTACTGCAGAGGTGCAAAACCCCTTGCTACAGAGGTGCGAAAAGGCATAGAGGACTACAGAATCAGTCTATATAAATCTAAATGAAATCACATTTTATTGGTCACATACATTTAGCAGATGTTATTGCGGGTGTAGCGACATCTATACCAACCAAGCCATTGAGCCTTGTACACATTCTTTATTTTCCCTTGGGGTTACAGGACAGGAATAGTGTCATAAGCACAGAACAGACAATATTGGGCCCATACTTACAGCTCAATCAGGTTTAAATATAGCCTATCCTTTGTTGATATTTCTTTTTAATAGGCTGTGTGGAAACTTGTATGCCTATCAAGACACCAAATTGTGTGTATAACATTGTATAGGCTACTGTTTTAATGAACAACAGTCATATGGTTCCTGCACATGATGTCTATATTACAGCAGGTCGGTCTCTCTCTCTCTCTCTCTCTCTCTCTCTCTCTCTCTCTCTCTCTCTCTCTCTCTCTCTCTCTCTCTCTCTCTCTCTCTCTCTCTCTCTCTCTCTCTCTCTCGTGTTTCTTTATCTGTCTGTCAAGCGCAGGGATCATCATAGCGCATCGTCTGCGCGCAACATATCCACCGTGTTCGTATTCACTCCCACCTCCCGACCCACTCCCCACCCCCGCTGCGACGCTCCGCGTCTTCTAAACTAGTGGTTGCGGGAGAGATACGGGTGAAGAGGGGGAGGGGGAGAGAGGCTCGACGTTATCACAATATCGGGGGGATATTACAGAGACTGAAGTCTGTCTTTTATATCAGAAAAAAAACATATGCCAAATGGATCTGAATTAAACTTGTTTCATCTATGGTAAGGATTTATATTTTCTCTTTATATCGTGTTTGCAGCGCATGGTGATAGAAGGCTACATTTGCATATTGTAGATTACATAAATATTTGTTGCCATTAAATTATTCCTTATGAGTGTTTAATGTCATGGCCAAATGGCTTGACAAAGCAATATCGACATGAACTGAGAACAGTGTGTTGGTATTCCATGTGAAAAAATAAAACAAGTTGAATTTGATGAAAGACCAACAATAAAAAAATATGTAATTCAACTGAACTTATTCCGATTTTATAATTCATTGTTTCTTACCATATTTGTGTAAGAGATAAAAGATGCTCAATAGCCTAAAATCCCACAGACCAACGAACACGATTCGTTTGGCAGTTGTAATCAGATTGGTTGAGCCTTGCTATATGCAAAGACTAATCAATAAACTGCTACAAAAAGCAAATAGATTCAGCTGATTCAGATTTGGTGTCACAATTTTTCCGTATTATAGGCACCACATTTCTTGCCTGAGAGGCAACCCCTATAACCTAAATCATGAATCAATCTGCATTGTCATGAAATTCTGTCACTTGGCTTATTGTGGTCCTATAAGATCAGCCGTATGGTGGAATGTGGCAAAAAGAGAAGCAGACCTTCATGTTATGTGTGTGAGAAAGGCAATACATGCAGGGATGTAACTTAGGTCGTATTTTATTATCTCTGCTATACTAATGCATAGGCTAGGCTACATTCAGTGTGGAGAAACATGTTTTCTATCAACCGACTGTTGAAACGGCTGTTTCTTTTTACTGGCGCAGTTACTGTTTTTGTCCAATAACCTGGAATAGTATAACTTCCCTGCTAGTTTAATATTAGAAGCAGTACGTCAGAAAACCAATTTACGTAGTGATTGGTCACCGAAACAGGTTTGAATTAGTTTTTCTTGGAGCCGATATGATAACACTGATGCTGCGTCTCGGTTTCATTCAATATTACCAACACCATCACGAACTTGAATTGAAAGCATGAATTCCTTTACATTGCTTTTCTCAGTTCTCGGAAGGTTGGGGTCCGGCAGAATGACCGAATCAGCACCATGGATAGCGACCGTAGTTTGGAATGGATTTAAGTTTCTTGCAACATTTCACATAATAGTTTCGCTGAATCTTTTGCTATTAGGCCTGTATGATATTGTAGAATTGTATACATATACACCTGATTAAGTTTCTTGGAAACAATAATATGAAACGCTTGGGAACGATGATTTCTTGTATTACGAATTTACATTATACACATAAACTTCCCTTGTAATTCATGTTCCCGAGAATAATCATTATACTTCTGCATTATATGTATATCTTTAAATGTATTTCACATAGTGATATTGATTCATAGCTTATTTACTGTATCAATTAGATGTATAGCTACTGAACTATGGGTTTTGTAAATGTTACAGAGAGCACTGCAATTACTACTCAGAAACAACAGGTTCACTAAGGGACAAGGGCATAAGACGACTATGACACGTGGATGGCTTCTTACAGGCGTTCTATGGAGGAAAGGTTAGGTGTAGGTCACATCCACCCCCACAAACCTGGAATTATGAATAATCTGTCTAGAGGGCCAATGGAGGGCACTGTCAGTGCTATATGCCATCGCATCCATCTTTCCAACAGGAAGTGTGGCACACTCTGACATGAACAGCTCACCCGAGATGGGATACCAGGATGGCAGATCAGGGGGTACAACAGGGCCAATTATTGTAATGGGTGTTGGGGTGATGTCAGTTCTTGACACGGTGCAGCTGCACACCAGGGGACATACATGTAATAGAAGGAATATTCTATTCTACTCTAGAGTACTCAGTCCTGACTGTCTCCGCCATGAGACTGTGTGTCTTCTGAGAGCAGATGGAAATGCATGACTTTAGCTCATAGTGAGTCAGTGAGCTGATAGTGAAGGAAAGAGAGAAAGAGAGCGAGAAAGAGAGAGAGAGAAAGAGAGCGAGAAAGAGAGAGAGAGAAAGAGAGAGAGAGAAAGAGAGAGAGAGTGAGAGAGAAAGAGGTCTGATGATGAACGATAAGCTCTTTGGAATGGGGGTGGGGGGATTTTAATAATGTTGCCCGCCTACACGTACAAATACACACACACACAGATTGATGTACATGTACTCAGACAAGCTTTTACACACTAACTAAGACATGTATACAGTGCCTTTGGAAAGTATTCAAACCCCAAGACCTTTTCCACATTTTGTTACGTTACAGCCTTATTCTAAAATGGACGAAAAAAAAACACCCTCAGCAATCTACACACAATACCCCATAATGACAAAGCAAAAACAGGTTTTTAGAAATCTTGAAATACCTTATTTACATAATTATTCAGACCCTTTGCTATGAGACTCAAAGTTGAGCTCAGGTGCATCCTGTTTCCATTGATCATCCTTGAGATGTTTCTACAACTTGATTGGAGTCCACCTGTGGTAAATTCAATTAATTGGACATGATTTGGAAAGGAAAACACCTGTCTGTATAAGGTCCCACAGTTGACAGTGCATGTCAGAGAAGAAACCAAGCCATGAGGTCGAAGTAATTGTGCAGAAAGCTCCGAGACAGGATGGTGTTGAGGCGCAGATCTGGGGAAGGGTACGAAAACTTTTTTTGCAGCATTGAAGGACCCCAAGAACACAGTGGCCTCCATCATTCTTAAATGGAAGAAGTTTAGAACCACCAAGACTCTTCCTAGAGCTGGCTGCCTGGGCAAACTAAGCAATCGGAGGAGAGGGCCTTGGTCAGGGAGGTGACCAAGAACCCGATGGTCACTCTGACAGAGCTCTAGAGTTCCTCTGTGGAGATGGGAGAACCTTCCAGAACCATCTCTGCAGCACTCCACCAATCAGGCCTTTATGGTAGAATGGCCAGACGGAAGCCACTCTTCAGTAAAAGGGACATGACAGCCCGATTGAAGTTTACCAAAAGGAACCTAAAGATTGTCAGACCATGAGAAACAAGATTTATGGTCTGATGAAACCTTCAAGCTATTTGGCTTGAATGCCAAGCGCCACGTCTGGAGGAAACATAGCACCATCCCTATTTTGAAGAATGGTGGTGGCAGCATCATGCTATGGGGATGTTTTTCAGCGGCAGGGACTGGGAGACTTGTCAGGATCGAGGGAAAGATGAATGGAGAAAAGTACAGAGAGAGATCCTTGATGAAAACCTGCACCAGAGTGCTCAGGACCTCAGACTGGGGCCAAGGTTGACCTTCCAACAGGACAAACACCCTAAGCACACATCCAAGACAACGCAGTAGTGGCTTTGGGACAAGTCTTTGAATGTACTTGAGTGGCCCAGCCAGGGCCTGGACTTCAACCTAATCAAACATCTCTGGAAAGACCTGGAAATAGCTGTGCATTGACACTCCCCATCCAACCTAACAGAGCTTGAGAGAATCTGCAGAGAAGAATAGAAAAAACTCCCCAAATACAAGTATGCCAAGCTTGTAGCATCATACCCAAGAAGAATCAAGGCTGTAATCACTGCCAAAGGTGATTCAACAAAGTACTGTGTAAAGGGTCTGAATACTTATGTAAATGTGATATTTAATGTTGTATAAATTAGCAAACATAAAAAAAAACTGTTTTTGCTTTGTCATTGTGGGGTTTTGTGTGTAGATTGATGAGGAAAAAAACTATTTAATCAATTTTAGAATAAGGCTGTAACGTAACAAAATGTGGAAAAAGTCAAGAGATCTGAATACTTTCCAAAGGCAGTCAGATTCACACTCTGTTTTAGAAACCCAGACAGACCCAGGTTTACACACTGATAATGTGTGTAAACCAAACAACAGAGATGTTATAAATGGAAAGTCAGGGAGGAAGAGAAATAATGAAGAGACCTGTCGAGAGATGGGGAAAGAAATTGGTATGGAAAAGCACAGACTGATATATTAGTAGCCTGAAATATGTTTTAAGAGGGATATCAATAAATAGTTACTGCAGACCTATTGTTGGTACTCAAGACAACAACAGTATGAAATAAAAAATAAATAAACTGCTTATCAATTACCTTTTGCTGTTGTGCTGTGCATGAAATATGTTGTTTTTGTCAATAGATTATCAATATTTAACGTGCGAATAATAGGTTTTAGTGGATTAGTGGATGCGCTATCTACCCAGATTAAGGCATTACGTCAGTTGAAACTGCAGTGATAGATAGCAGCTAGGATGATAAATGTCATGCTATAGCTGAAACTACCCAGCCAGAAATAGCTTCTACTGCCTCCCTTATCAGAGTGGGAGTGCGAAGTGAGGAGTCTGGTTGGAAAATTGCAGGTGGATCGATGTCAACCCCTCTGTTGCTCCTGTCCTTTCCACAGCCAAGAGCAAGGGGTCAATCTGGGACACTCAGAGGCGGCGACAATCATGACAGCACTGTGTGAGTTGGCGTGTGTATGTGTTTGCAGCTACAGCAGGTTCTACCTGAATATTTTTTTCACAACCAAATCTCTATATTTGATGTAAATGGCATGTTATGGAAGGGTCCATACAATTTTTTTTGTGATTTCACATGTTTTAGAGGAATTTACCCCAAACTGCAAATCACTTCCTCATCCTCGTGTATCTTGGGGGCCCTGAAAAAAATTATCAAAACACCCAAACACATCATTTTAGAAACAGCAAAGCTCTCAGTATAATAATGCAGGTCTTTAGATGTTGTTACCATGAAGTTGTGTCATTCCGAAATGTATCCGCAATGTTATATTCCCTTTTTTGCGACTCAAGCCTTCTCAAGCAGTTCCATTTTCCGTGTAGCCTGCTGCTACAGGTAACATCCAAAAAAAGGAAATACTGTACTAACATATAGTATCTTAATTTTTGGGTGACCACCCCATGCTTTCAATATACATTGTATCCCTCATTTACTCAAGTGTTTACTTTATTTAGGCAGTTAGGCGTACCTGTAAAATTGACTTTGGAGGTATCGCTCAAGTCGCAACAAAATGGAATATAGCTTAACGTTGAGCATAAATTCGAAATTACGCAATTTCATGTGTATGGCATCTAAAGACCTGCATCACTAGACTGAGCGCTTTGCAGTTTGATGTATTTGGGTGTTTTTGGAGCCATTCATGTTTTTTTTCGGGGGCCCATCAAGGATGAGGAAGTGATTTGCTGTTTGGGTTAAATTACTCTAAAACATATGAAATCACAAAAAAATTGTATGGATCCTTCTGCAATATATCATTTACATTTTTTTTGTTGATTTGGTTGTAAATGAAAACTTCTCATTTGACATGCCTAGATAAACACAGTATGACAGGGAAGAAAACATTTGGTGTGAATCATTGAGACATCTCAGGGAAGGAATCTGTGTCGGGGATTCGTATGCTGCAACAATATTGGATTAGCATCTCCATGAAGCCCCCTGAGCATCGTTATCTGACTGGAGCAGTGTTGCCAATTCCTCAGTAAGGAAAGTAGGTATTGGCTGTCCTAAAAGTCGCTAAATGACGTTATCGCCTAATTTGCATAATTGGCCATGTGCATGTAATTGTGATGGACGCTGTAGGAGAGAGGAATAACGTCGTGGGATAGACAAAAAGTGAGTTAAAAAAACACCCTAAATATGTTTAGAACTACAAATGAACTTTCTTCTGTCGATTCTTGTTTTTTTTATATCACAATTCCAACCCACCTCCTTTATCCTGGCTTGGGACCGGCAAAAGTGACCCAAAAGAGACACTCTGGCGGAGTTACTTAGTTTTTTATTTTATTATTTATTTATTTGTTTGTTTTTTAGTTTCGTTTTCTTAATTTGGTTTGTAACCTTATGGTCCACTTAGGAGCCTACAACAAGTCACAGTAAAACATTTTTAACCATAATATATATATATATTTTTTGTATACAATCTAAATGGACCCAAAAGAGACAATAGAAAAAACTGTCAATGGCAATGTGAGAAAATTATGGTAACTAGTCTGACCCTAATTCAGGTTCGTTGTTTTTTTTCTCAATGTAAGCCAGGGCAGGATCAGCCAGCGGCGGCTTCCCGCATGCACGATTCATTTGTAGTCTGGACGCGGAAGGGTGAACATCTCCTGCTCTGACTGCAGCTGGGAGGGACTGCTGCACAAGGACTGGGCCCAGCCTGTGAGTGCTTCAGGATGGGGGTGGGGCCCACGGCTCGTTGAGAAGAGTAAGAACGATACGTGCTTTCACGTCAGAGTCTCCAAAAGTCTCCAATAACACCAGAAAAAGTCGCTAGTCACTTTTAAAAAAATGTGTCGCTGGAGGGATCTGAATACTCACTAAATATAGCAACAAGGTCGCTATGTTGGCTCCACTGGACTGGAGCACTCACACTGTGCCTGTTTTCCTGGTCCATCTTGGCAGAAATGACTAGTGCCTCTGAGCTGGAGTCCATAGATCTTAGACAAAACAGCTCTCTCTCCCCTGTCTGCTGTGGGAAAAACTCTGCTCAGACCCACACAATACATCTGGGCCCGGTTTACCGACAGCGATGGACTTTAGTTTTACTAGTGTTTTAATGATGCAGCCGAATATGTAACATGCATTTCCCAAAACACCACGCAGAGTGCATCGTTGGAGCATGTGTCTATACTGATAGGATCGAGAGAAAGTGAGCTCTGCTCTCGGGTCAGCTTTCTCTATTAAAATCTCACCTTAATAACATTATAATTATTTCACAATAATGACGACGGATCAGCAACAGTACCTCTACGATTGTATCCCTGAGTTGTCAAGAGTATCCCAGATGTAAATGGAAAAGGCCATCATCTCCTGTTGTAGTGAATCCATACTGTCAAGGACCAGGAGATACATACTATTTGTCTACCTCTTTTCTTCAGCACTACAGAGATGTTTATGGTCACACATTACTTCTTCAGAGGTGTTTGACAGAAAAATCCACTGGAGAAATACTAAGTAGAGCCGCAGGCTGCATTCAGATGTAGGATCTTAATTTGCCAAGGCAGCAGGTACTCTTCCGGGAGTCCAATCACAATTACATAACACAACACATTATTACACACTACTCTACCATAACATATCTACAATACGACCGTAAGGGATTACAGAGGGTAGTGCGTATGTACATCACTGGGGGCAAGCATCGTGCCATCCAGGACCTCTATACCAGGCGGTGTCAGAGATAGGCCCTAAAAATGGTCAAATACTCCAGCCACCCCAGTCATAAACTGTTCTCTCTGCTACCGCACGGCAAGCGGTACCGGAGTAACAAGTCTAGGTCCAAAAGGCTTCTTAACAGCTTCTACCCCTAAGCCATAAGACTCCTGAACAGCTAATCAAATGGCTACCCAGACTATTTGCATTGTCCACCTCCCCAACCCCTCTTTTACGCTGCTGCTACTATCTGTTTATTATCTATCCATAGTCACTTTAACTCTATCTACATGTACATATTACCTCAATTACTTTGACTAACCTGTTCCCCCCGCACATTGACTCTGTACCGGTACCCTCTGTACAGTGGGGCAAAAAGACATTTAGTCAGCCACCAATTGTGCAAGTTCTCCCACTTAAAAGTCTTCTGTAAATCTTCACAAGGTTTTCACACACTGTTGCTGGTATTTTGGCCCATTCCTCCATGCAAATCTCCTCTAGAGCAGTGATGTTTTGGGGCTGTTGCTGGGCAACACGGACTTTCAACTCCCTCCAAAGATTTTCTATGGGGTTGAGATCTGGAGACTGGCTAGGCCACTCCAGGACCATGAAATGCTTCTTACGAAGCCACTCCTTCGTTGTCGGGGCGGTGTGTTTGGGATCATTGTCATGCTGAAAGACCCAGCCACGTTTAATCTTCAATGCTCTTGCTGATGGAAGGAGGTTTTAACTCAAAATCTCACGATACTTGGCCCCATTCATTCTTTCCTTTACACGGATCAGTCGTCCTGGTCCCTTTGCAGAAAAACAGCCCCAAAGCATGATGTTTCCACCCCCATGCTTCACAGTAGGTATGGTGTTCTTTGGATGCAACTCAGCATTCTTTGTCCTCCAAACACAACGAGTTGAGTTTTTACCAAAAAAGTTATATTTTGGTTTCATCTGATCATATAACATTCTCCCAATCTTCTTCTGGATCATCCAAATGCTCTCTAGCAAACTTCAGAGGGGCCTGGACATGTACTGGCTTAAGCAGGGGGACATGTCTGGCACTGATGGTAGGCTTTGTTACTTTGGTCCCAGCTCTCTGCAGGTCATTCACTAGGTCCCCCCATGTGGTTCTGGGATTTTTGCTCACCGTTCTTGTGATCATTTTGACCCCATGGGGTGAGATCTTGCGTGGAGCCCCAGATCGAGGGAGATTATCAGTGGTCTTGTATGTCTTCCATTTCCTAATATTTGCTCCCACAGTTGATATCTTCAAACCAAGCTGCTTACCTATTGCAGATTCAGTCTTCCCATTCTGGTGCAGGTCTACAATTTTGTTTTTGGTGTCCTTTGACAGCTCTTTGGTCTTGGCCATTTTGGAGTGTGACTGTTTGAGGTTGTGGACAGGTGTCTTTTATACTGATAACAAGTTCAAACAAGTGCCATTAATACAGGTAACGAGTGGAGGACAGAGGAGCCTCTTAAAGAAGAAGTTACACGTCTGTGAGAGCCAGAAATCTTGCTTGTTTGTAGGTGACCAAATACTTATTTTCCACCATAATTTGCAAATAAATTCATTAAAAATCCTACAATGTTATTTTCTGGATTTTTTTCTTCTCTCATTTTGTCTGTCATAGTTGAAGTGTACCTATGATGAAAACTTGCACAATTGGTGGCTGACTAAATACTTTTTTGCCCCACTGTATATAGCCTCGCTATTGTTATTTTACTGCTGCTCTTTAATTATTTGTTATTTTAATTTTTTGCTTAACACTTGATTTTCATAAAACTGCATTGTTGGTTAAGGGCTTGTAAGTAAGCATTTCACTGTAAGGTCTACTACACCTGTTGTATTCGGCGCATGTGACAGATAACATATGATTTGATTTAATAATACAGCAAAATAAGAATATTAAAATGTATGTGTGTGTAGAGTGCGTGTGTTAACATGTGTTTGTGAATGCTGTGTGTTTGCCTGCACAGTCCAAACTGTTCCATAAAGTGTAGTTTATCAGTTTTCTAAATCAGATTTTACTACTTGACTGAGTTACATGATGTGGAATAGAGTTCCATGTAGAAATGGCTCTATGTAGTACTGTGCATTTCCCGTGGTCTATTCTGGACTTGGGGACAGTGAAGAGACTTCTGGTGGCATGTCTTGTGGGGTATGAGTAGGTGTCTGAGATGTGCGCTAGTTACTTAAACAGACAGCTCGGTGATTTCAACATGTCAATATCTCTCACAAAGACATGCTGGCCCTCCGTGTACCTCTAAGGGCCAGCCGTGCTGCTCTGTTCTGGGCCAATTGTCATTTGCCCATGTGTCTCTTTGTGGCACTTGACCATATGACAGGACAGTGGTCCAGGTGCGACAAAACTAGGGACTATAGTAGTTGTTTTGTTGATAGTGATGTCAAGAAAGCATAGTAGTGCTTTATTATGGACAGATCTCTCCCCATCTTAGCTACAGTTGCATCAATATGTTTCGACCATGACAGTTTTACAATCCATGGCTACACCAAGCAGTTTAGTCTCCTTAATTCGCTCAATTTCCACATTATTCATTCCAAGATTTAGTTGAGGTTTAGGATTTAGTGAATGATTTGTCCTAAATACAATGCTTTTAGTTTTTAAATATTTAGGACCAGCTTATTTTATGACAGCCATTCTGAAACTGACTGCAGCTCTTTGTTAAGCGTTGCAGTGATTTCACTTGCTGTGGTAGCTGACATGTGCAGTGTTGAGTCATCAGCATACATGGACACACAGGCTTTACTCAGTGCCAGTGGCAGGTCATTGGTAAAGATTTTAAAAAGTAGGTTCCTAGACAGCTGCACTGGGGAATGCCTGACTCTACCTGGATTATGTTGGAAATGCTTCCATTGAAGAACACCCTCTGTGTTCTGTTTGACAGGTAAGTCTTGATCCACAATATAACAGGGGATGTAAAGCCATAACATATACATTTTTCCTTATTAACAATTCTTCTCAGCCAATCATCAGTCATTTGTGTAAGTGCCGTCTGTACATGTTGAATGCCCTTCCCTGTAAGCGTGCTTCAAGTCTGTGGTTAATTTGTTTACTGTGAAATAGCATTGTATCTGGTCAAACACATTTGGCTTACACAGGCTTACTCTGGACGGCTGTTTGAGCCAGTAAAGGGTGCTTTGCTATTCTTGGGTAGCGAAATTACTTTTGCTTCCCTCCAGGCCTGAGGGCACACATTTTCCTGTAGGCTTAGATTGAATAGATGGCAGATAGGAGTGGCAATATAGTCACTATCATCCTCAGTAATTTTCCATCCAAGTTTTCAGACACTGGGTGCTTGTCATTGTTGATAGAAAACAACATTTATTTAACCTCTTCCACACTCACTTTACAGAATTCAAAATTATAATACTTGCCTTTTATCATTTGGTCAGTTATGTATGGAGGTGTAGGTTCATAATATGTTGTTGTTATGTCATTTCTGAATTTTCAATGAAAAAATCTTTGAAGTAGTTGGCAATATCAATGGGTTTTTTGATGAATGAGCCATCTGATTCAATGAATGATGGAGCTGAGTTTGCCTTTTTGCCCCACATTTAATTTAAGGTGCTTTTTAGTATCATTCTTTCTATAATTTATTTTTGTTTCATAGTCATTTCTTCTTCTTTTTGTTAAGTTTAGTCACGTGATTTCCCAATTTACAGTACGTTTGCCACTCAGCTGTGCAACCAGACATTTTGCCATTCCTTTTGCCTCATCCCCTCCCAACCACAATTCCTCATCAATCCACAGGTATTTAATAGTTTTTACAATAATTTTCTTAATGAGTGCTTGCTTATTAGTAACTGGAATAAGCAATTTCGTAAATGATTTAAGTGCTTGCGTCAGGATGTTCCTCATTACACATTTTCAACATAGGAATCATTGCAAAACCTCTTGTATGATCACTTATACACTATTTTAGGTCATCTTTGAAACTTTGTTTTTCCTAGATATGGCTATTATATTATGATCATTACATCCGATGGGTGTGGATACTGCTTTAGAGCAGATTTCTGCAGCATTAGATGTGATCAATACAAGTGGATGATTTAGTTCCTGTTCTGTTTGTGAATACTCTGGTAGGTTGACTGATAACCTGAACCAGGTTGCAGGCACTGGTTACAGTTTGAAGCAGCTTCTTGAGTGGACAGCTTGACGAAAGCCACTCAATATTTAGGTTACTCAGAAAATATGCAAACTTGTAATGTATTTGAGTTGTAAAAAGGCGTCTAACGTTTGTAATTTCCACTTTGACATTTCAATTGAAATGATTGATTTGCCTTAACGAAAAATGTAACAACTCCCACAAATTATAATCTGCATAATAATGAACATTTCCTATTGCTGCAGGATTATTTTACTGCGGTAGCAAACTGGCTCAAATTAAGATCCTACATCTGTATGTATACAGTAGTATCATGCGTTGTAAACAACAGGTGTGGACTGACAGTAAAATGCTTACTTACGGGCCCTTCCCAACAAAGCCGAGAGAAAGAAAATAGCTAAATACTAGAAAACTAAAACATGTAATAATAGTAATAATATATACACAATGAGTAATAATAACTTGGCTGTAGAAGGACTACCAGTACCAGTTGATGTGCAGGGGTACAAGGGAAGAGGTAGATATGTACATATAACGAAGAATAAAGTGACAGATAGTAAACAGCAGCAGCAGCGTATGTGATGGACTAACTATTTATCAGTATTGTGGCTTGTGGGTAGAAGCTGTTCAGGGTCCTGTTGGTTCCAGACTTGGTGCATCGGTACCGCTTGCCATGCGGTAGCCGAGAGAACAGTCTATGACCTGGGTGGCTGGAGTCTTCAACAATTTATTGATGTATTTATTTAATATTGTAGGGGAACAATATATAGAGAAAGGAGAGTATCTCTGTAATTCTGAAACGCTAATAATCTATAATGGTGGTTAATCCAGTAACTGTAATAATACTACATTGTTTCAAAGGCATCAATCCACTTTGATGCAGATCATTGTGGATCGTCATCCACTTTGATGCAGATCATTGTGGATCGTCAAGTTGCCTTCCGCCCCAGTCGACAGATTGGGTCTTTAGCATGGGCAGACTAGTGTCAGACCCACAGATGCGCACGCACGCACGCACGCACGCACGCACGCACGCACGCACGCACGCACGCACGCACGCACACACACACACACACACACACACACACACACACACACACACACACACACACACACACACACACACACACACACACACACACACACACACACACACACACACACACACACACAGACAGAGAGAGAGAGAGAGAGAGAGAGAGAGAGAGAGAGAGAGAGAGAGAGAGAGAGAGAGAGAGAGAGAGAGAGAGAGAGAGAGAGAGAGAGAGAGAGCTGTAGGTGGCAGCCTCGTAGCCACATTCTCAGGATAGAGAGCCTCTCCCTCAGCCCATCTCAACTCAGCACCTGTCAACTGCTTCCCACTCCACCCACGGAGTCCCCTGGCAGCGAGCCAGTAATGACAAAGTAACAACTGTTATTATTAAACTGCCATTGATTCCCAACAGAATTATTTAGGCAAATAGGCCATAATAAAAAAGGGGTGGGTGGATTAAATGTAATTGAGTGTATTGATCACAGTCTGAATGAAAGAAAGACTGAGCCCTAGCCATTGTAAGGAATTACTCCGACTCACTCAAATGAAACTGTGTTTGTAAATGCTGCACTGTTAAAATGAAGTGCTCTGTAACACCAAAACTAGTGGCAACTGAGCTGCCACCAATTTGAAGGAGACGACTTGCAGGAGGTTTGAACTTTTCAGGAGTATTGAAACACATCATCCTGAAATGTTTTGAAACATAACATGGTGTGTAGTAACACCACTTAATCAAGTGTTATGCAACACCTTGCCAGGGACTGGGAGCCCGAACAGAAAAGATTGAAAACACTATTTTGTTGTTTAGTGCAGAATTAGATACCTTCTCATTTGGTGGCGTTTCCTCTCTCTAAAACAATGTGTCAAACACATTCTGTGTATTAAAACACTTACATTAGGTTTACATTCAAACACCCTTTCAAACACCTGATCTCAGCTTAGGTGCATTACTTTTCATGGTTTCATTACACAATCATGGTGTTTTGAGACATTCTATTTTTACAGTGTGTATTATAATATGCATGCTTAGGGATGGTTAGTTAGACGTCTCAATGTGTTTCAACACAGCCAAAGAAAGACTCTGGCCTATACTATTGTTGTAACAGAAGTCACGTGTCTCTCAACCTATTTCGTGCGAGGTTGTTGGATATATTGCTACACTCAGGGGGAATGAAGAACAAATAATATCTTCCTTCTTCATTCTGGCTCCTCAACTCCCTTCCCCACAACCACCACTAACTACTTCTCTATTATACCCAGATGATTACACTCCGTGTTTCGGGTTTGTATAGCCACTGTCTGTCCCCATGCTCGTTGTTCACCTGGGTTATGAAATAGAGTTGTTTATTAACATGAACAGGGCACATTGAATCTCCTTAGCATAGAACTAAATATCCCAGCTGACATACGTGGGAAGCTCATTCATTGCTAGACAGCTATTTATTTCTCTCTGCACAAGATGCATCTCCTTCTCTCCATCCAAATAGATCACTAGATCCCATTGGGTGGGTCGGGAACCACAGGCAACCAGTCCCTCCTCCTCTTGGGTCACGGTGAAAGTTGTGGCTGGATTTTTTTGTCGTTGTCTATTTTGTGTTATGCTGGTGAATGAGGACCCAAAAGCGACTTAACGAAAACAGAGTCTTTATTCCAGTATATGACAAAAGTAATAATCCTGGAAAAATCAAGAAGAAAACAAAACAGGAAAAAACTTAAATCCACTCGTAGTAACGAGGACAGACTGGAGACTCGACCATTGACTGCAGGTTGCTTCGGGAAGGCACCGACCGTAGCAGACTAAGACACCTGCTCACACGCAGCATCTGAAGGAGACAAAACACGACAGGGCGAGACAAGGACACAGAACAGCGAACATCATACAAGGATCCGACAAGGACAGAAGCGGAAAACAAGGGGAGAAATAGGGGCTCTAATCAGAGGGCAAAATAGGGGACAGGTGTGAAAAGAGTAAATGAGTGAGTTAGGAGAATGAGGAACAGCTGGGAGCAGGAACGGAACGATAGAGAGAAGAGAGAGAGGGAGGGGGAGAGAGAGGGATAGAAAAAGGGAACGAACCTAATAAGACCAGCAGGGGGAAACGAACAGAAGGGAAAGCACAAGGACAAGACAATATATGACAAAACATGACATTTTGTGGATAATAATCAATCATTTGAGATCATTTAAATAGATTACTTAGAGAAAGGTTTGGTAGAATGAATATCCCAAGAACATCATTATGTTGATTTTCAGTCACAGAAAAAAATATTATAATAATTAAATCAGTATTAGGAGTCATTTAAAAGTTTAGACAAGTCAATTCACCTTATATCCTGTTGGATATCAGATTATTATTTTTTGAGACATTGCCTCATCTTTCTGTATCTCATACTTGCAGATTTTGAGATAATCTCACTTTCAAGCACCAAATGATTAATTATTCACCGTTTTACATATTACCATGTTACTGCAGCGGGAAGTTGCTCTTTTGCTGATGGGAAGGCAAAAAGTCCAAGTCATGCATAGTTCATTCTCTGCAAAGTCTAACTTTATTCAACTCTGCATAGTTATAGTTTAAAATACCAGGAAAGTTAGTAAAATAAGCCAATTTTAGCATAGTGCGGTCAAGGATCAGTATCATGCCTTCACCAATCATGGCAGAGATGTTGTCAATCTTGAGGGAGAAAAAACGCTTTCCCTTTGAAAAAGACTGTCTAAAATGTTTTTGTTACACCAGATGGGAGCTGCATCTTGTTGTCATTTCACCTCATGAGATGGCTATCCAGACAATCCCTGTCTTGCTCTTACAGACACACTACATATCAAAGGCTTCAATTGCAGTCACTCTGAGATGGCATTGGTAATGCAGTATAACTGTTGTACTGCTGCATACTAGACATTAGATATATGCATAGACCAACCAAACTAACCATCTTAACCACCTTTTAGCACTGCCTGTCTGTACTGTACGTTTAGAATTCTGACATCACTTTGTTTTTCATCACAGGTTTACCAGCTTCCTCTTGAAGATGGCCAGTCAGCGCTAAGCTAACTAGCTGGGTGTAGCAGATTTGACTGGAGGAAGAGGTGCCAGAGGCACCATGGGAGATGGAGGAGCCCTCCATACGGAGGGGAACGCCCTCCTCAAAGCCGTCTTCCAGGGCAAGCTGCGACTGACCCGGCTCCTCCTGGAAGGGGGTGCCTACATCAACGAAGGCAACGAGCGGGGCGAGACCCCCATCTCTGCTGCCTGCCTGGCTGGCTACGAGGACCCCCAGAGCCGCCAGAGGATGGTGCGCTACCTCCTGGAGAAAGGAGCCGATCCCAACATCCCAGACAAGTCTGGGCGGACCGCCCTGATGCATGCCTGTGTCGAGCAGGCGGGCAAAGAGGTGGTGTCCTTGCTCCTAGAGAATGGAGCTGACCCCAGCCTCAAGGACTACACAGGCTCCTCCGCCCTGGTCCATGCCATCAACAGAGGTGACAGAGACACCCTCCAGGTCCTGCTGGACGCCTGCAAGGCCAAGGGCAAGGAGGTAATCATCATCACCACCGACACGTCACCCTCGGGCACCAAGAAGACCAAGCAGTATCTCAACTCCCCCCCATCACCAGGGGTGGTGGACAAGCTCTCGCCCGTGGCCTGCATGTCGCCCTCAGAGGTAGCGATCCGGACCTCCAATTCCCCAGCAGCAGAGAAGGTTGAGGAGGAGGACAGTATCTTCAGCTTTGCGCTGACATCAGCCTTACCCCTACCCTCCACTAGAACCCTAGGGGAGAAAAGGCCGCCTCCCCGCAAACTCCTGAAGAGGCTCAACTCTGAGCCTTGGGGGCTGGTAGCACCCTCAGTGCTCAGCAGGGTCCCACAGGAGAGGGCTGATGGTGGACTGGAGGAGGAAGGTGGAGGTAGGATCATCACTGAGATGAATGGTCTGTCAATCTCGGGTCCTGGCAGGCCTCTCCTGTCTCGTCGGCACAGCATTGAAACACATGACCCCTGCTCGCCCAAACTCATTGACCGATCCTGCTCAGAGGACTGCGCAGCCCTTTGTAGCTCCTCCTGGGCCGACAAGGTCCAACAGCACCAGATCCTGTACCGCAGGAACACCGCGCCGGAGTCTCAGGAAAATACAGGGGGGGTGGCTTCACGCACCCTGACTCACCCCAAACTTACACGTATGGAGCACTATGAGTCAGACACACACCTGTGTCCTGAGTCCATCCCTGGATCTCCAGACTCGGGGCGCGTGTCTGTGGAGCGGAGGAAGTACAACGCCTCACCCCTCTCTCTGCTCACCACCTCCTCCCGGGAGTCCCTTGAGAGCATCCCCAATTCTGTCTCCCCCATCACTATGCGCAGACGGCCCCCAGGCCTCCTGGAGCGCAGAGGCTCAGGCACCCTGCTCTTGGACCACATCTCCCACACCCGCCCTGGGTTCTTGCCCCCACTCAATGTCAACCCCCACCGGCCCATCCCAGACATCCGGGCCAATGGCAAGCCCACTTCCCCCGTCCACTCTGGTCCCAAGATCCTGGTTCCAGTTGCCCCTGCCTCACCCAAGAGAGGCCCAGACTTCAAGATGAAGAAGAAACTGATGAGGAGGCACTCCATGCAGACAGAACAGATGAAGCAGCTCTCCACCTTCCAGGAGATCCTGACAGAGAAGGTCATTGAGTCCAACGGGGACTGAGACTTAAAAGGACATGTGAGGGTACAGTGGTGGATCAATTAGTCTATCTAATTAGTCCGTCATTATCCTCAATCAGTGCTTAAACCAGGACTAGTAACGTGAATTTGGCTCATTCAGAGTGAGACTTCAGTCCCATCCTTGTTCTGTGTCGAGTGCAGATGGTTATTTTTATTTTTAGGTGACCTATTTTATTTTGTTGTGTTTCCTTTCCGTGCTGTCACAGAAAGCTGGTTGATTGAGTAATACGGTATACAGCAGATGTTCTTTTCATTTCTCCTCAAATTATTTATTAATATACCATTTGCAGTCAACAGAAATAGAAACGTATTTCTGTGTTTTTAGATGTTTACACACTGCAGAATGTGCGCCAATGTCATGCCTGTTGTTCCGTGTGCTGAATACATTTTCTTCCCTTCTGAATTCAGTCACCCTACCTATCTATGACACTTTAAGTCGAAAGAAAAAAATCAACAGTAGAGATGCTAGCAACAGCTTACCTTGCCATTCTGAATGGCCTGTCTTCCTGGTTCTCAATTCTTGCGTTAGCTACTTTAAAACGTCAAACTTCAAGCCTAAAATGCTCTCATGTTGATGGGTTTGTTTGGGGGAGAATGATGCTGCATTCCATGAAATACTTTTCAAGACATATTGCCTGAAGATTTCACTGTCATTGTATTGTTGCTGTTATCTACTTCCACTGTATTTATTTTCCTTTACTTTTTAATCACTTGAGATTTTGTGTTTTAGAGAGCTATTTAGCTATATGGTCTAACCACACGCCTGACTTACCCTGACGACTACAGTGGGATCAACATGTGGAACTCTTTAGGAGTATCACACTGTAATAATGTTGTTATCAATTGATAAAAAATATATATATATATACAAGTCAATTGAGGTGCAATTAATTTCATACAAAATTCCAAAGAAATCCCATGAAAGCATGTTTGTTTACATTGGAGTGTGTGAATACTGTTAGATGGCTTTTAGAAGAATTAACCTAAATTAATTGCACATTTATGCTGTGCCTTTCCATATGGAAGGAGCTCCTAGCACATATTAACTGTAAATAATGTAAAGATAAGACAAAACCTAATTTGCTTATGAAATATGTCCATGTGCAATATGTTGTACTGTAATGTCAATGGATTTCCTTCATCTATGGTGGATGTGAAGTTGTCTTTACAAATTGTACATTAAAAGCAATCTGAAGCACTTCTTAACATTTACTGTACACAGATTTGCCGAAAGGGAGAGTTTGAGGCTCACAGAACTAAACATTTACAGTTACTTACACATTTAGATTGTCACTTTTAAATAACTCCCATTTGTATAGTGAGATTTAAGAGAAAAAAAAAGTTAGAAAATGTTTACCAAGCTTACAATGTGACCGCTTGTCCCGCTTCCATTTGAAATATTTCTGTCTTTAATGAAATAATGTTTATGTGCTACAAGGTTTAATATTGACCTCCTGTCGATTGAACTGTAATGTAGGTTACTTGAAGTTTAAGAGAAATACAAACAAAAAATACATATTTTTGTATGCCTGTTAGGAAATAGCAAAGTAAATTATAATATGTAATCTATTTTCACGTTTGAACTTGATTGTAATTTGATTGTGAAATAAACATTTGTTAAATGTTCGTAAGTGAATTATAACGACCTTTAGTTGTCATGTGTCTTTAATATGAGATTTGTCATATAAATTTGACTTAAGTGTAATCATAAAATTGATAATGCTGTACTTTCAGTATCAAGAATCAACCAATCTCCATTAATTTGGAGATTTGTAAAAAAAGAAAAATGATACGCTTCATTTTCTGTGATGGCAAGAATCACAGGGTGCAACACACTTTCCATACTAGTCGTAGGTATTGGGTATTCAGTACAGGTTCCATACTAGTCGTAGGTATTGGGTATTCAGTACAGGTTCCATACTAGTCGTAGGTATTGGGTATTCAGTACAGGTTCCATACTAGTCGTAGGTATTGGGTATTCAGTACAGGTTCCATACTAGTCGTAGGTATTGGGTATTCAGTACAGGTTTGAGACTATTATCCAGCATGAATGACAAAATCATCTCTTAATTGAGCAAAATATCCACCACGACCAATATTGATTAGAAGCCTGCCTGACTCCGCTGCACATGCCGGGAAGTATTTATTTTAGCCAGAAGTGACCTCCACACATTCATCTGTTAAACAAGATGCACTCCAGCACAGGTGGAAGATGTCTTCTTTGGCAAAGGCCTTTAGATTGCGTCATCATAGGCTAAGCGTGAGACAACATACACTAACACTGCAATGGATAAAGGAGTCATTTGGTGAGGTAGACTTAATCTCCATAAAAGCACAACTTTGGACATGGTTAATATAGTATGTTTTGTGAAAGTGACAAACTTTCTAATAGAGTGGGGTCTAAAGTCAATGGATCCCTTGATAAAGATGAGCAAAAAATACAAAAATAATAATAATACAAATACTTTGTTATATTGTATGCTCAAATAAATGGAAAAAGTATATTATTTTATACTAATACAATTGCTCAGAGAAAGAAAGCAATTTTGTTTAACAAGTCATTTTAAAAAATCTAAAAAGATAGCGGTCAACATTTTTGGATCCCCTGTTTTGGCCACCTCTGTCTCCGGACTTGAACCCCATTGAAAAGGTTAGTCCATATGTGCAGACAAAGAACATCTAGGATCTGGAAGGGTTCTGTATGGAGGAATGGTCTAAGATCCCTCCCAATGTGTTCACCAAGTCTCATATGCTCATCTTTATCAAGGGATCCAATCATTTTGGATACCACAGTATATGGCTAGACTAGGCCACATACACATAGATCAGGGATGTGAGTTTGATATAAATAAATAAAAAATTCAGGACTTATTCAAACATCACTATTTATCAGGCTGCATCTTCAAGGACATGGCCGGATTAAGAAATCATAGTTTATTTGGTGCACATGCTGCCCAAATTGCAGCCTTCCCGAATATAGGAAACCAGTAACTGCCAAAATAAAGGAAACAGTTGAGTAAATGAGTGATTCAAATTTGATGTTATGGTGTGGGGTGCATTTTCCTGGCATGTTTTAGGTCCACTTGTAGAATCTATGCCAAGGCGCATTGTTCTGGCAGCTCGTGGTGGCCCAACACCCTATTAAGACACTTTATGTTGGTGTTTTCTGTCACGGCTGTCTTCCTGGAAGGAATAAGTGGACTAAAGCGCAGCGTGGTGAGCGTACATTACTTTATTTATAATGTCGCCAACAAAACAATACAAAACTGTCCCTGATTGAGAACCATACCCGGCCAAAACATAGAAAAAGAAACATGGAAAACAAAACAGAATGCCCCACCCACATCACACCCTGACCTAACCAAATAGAGAAATAAAACAGCTTTAAGGTCAAGGCGTGACAGTACCCCTCAAAGGTGCGGACACCGGCCGCAAAATCTGAACCTATACGGGAGGGACCGGGTGGGCATCTAACCGCGGTGCGGGACGTAGACCCCGCTCCACCTCTGGCTCACCCCACGTTGGTGGCGCCTCTGGTGTGGGGACCCTTGCCGCCGACCCCAGACTGGGCACCCTCACTGCGGGCCCCGGACTGGGCACCCTCACTGCGGGCCCCGGACTGGACCTTGGAGCAGACACCCGACTGGCCCTTGGAGCAGACACCGGGCACACCAGGCTGGGGAGACCTACTGGAGGCCTGGTCTGTGGAGGAGGCACGGGATGAACCAGGCTGGGGAGACCTACTGGAGGCCTGGTCCTTGGAGGAGGCACGGGATGAACCAGGCTGGGGGGACCTACTGGAGGCCTGGTCCGTGGAGGAGGCACAGGATGAACCAGGCTGGGGAGACCTACTGGAGGCATGGTCCGTGGAGGAGGCACAGGATAGACCGGGCTGGGGAGACCTACTGGAGGCCTGGTCCGTGGAGGAGGCACAGGATGAACCAGGCTGGGGAGACCTACTGGAGGCATGGTCCGTGGAGGAGGCACAGGATAGACCGGGCTGGGGAGACCTACTGGAGGCCTGGTCCATGGAGGAGGCACAGGATAGACTGAGCTGTGGGGGAGCACTGGATATCTGGTGCGTAGAATGGGCACCACTCTTTCAGGCTGAATGCCCACTCTAGCCCGGCACCTCCAGAGCGCAGCACAGGTCGAACCGGGCTGTGGGGGAGCACTGGAGCTCTGGTGCTTAGCACTTGCACTGCTCCTCTTGGCTGCATGCCCACTTTAGCCCGGCACGTGCAGGGAGCTGGAACAGGCCACACTGGGTTCTCCTGGCGAACTGGGGAAACCGTGCGTAGAGCCAGCGCAGGACTCACCGGGCTGTGGAGACGCACTGGAGGTCTGGAGCGCCAAGCTGGCACAAGACGTGCAGGGCTGGAGAGGCGCACAGGAGGCCTGGTGCGTGGGGATAGCACAGTCTTCACCAGACGGCTAGCACGAGTATGGAGAGCTGACTCAGGACATCAAACCGAGGACACGGTCCGTAGGGCGAATGTCGTGTCTCATGCACCAACACAGTAGCTCTCTCATAGCTCTCTCCTCCAATCTCCCCATCAACTCCTTCACTGTCTCTGCTTCGCTCCCTTCCAATTTCACCCCGACTGGCTCTGGTTCCATCCTCAGCTCCGCCGACCTTCCCGTGTGCCCCCCCAAAAAAATGTCTGGGGGCTGCCTCTCCTGGCCATGCTGCTTGGTCCTTTGGTGATGGGAAGTTCTGTCACGGCGTTCTTCCTGGAAGGAATGAGTGGACCAAAGCGCAGCGTGGTGAATGTACAAGACAAGACAGGACAGGACAGGACAGGACAGGACAGGACAGGACAGGACAGGACAGGACAGGACAGGACAGGACCCGAAACCGTGCCGCTTAAGTGGGCTATAGTGCCACTAACAAAGTCAACTACCCACACTGAAAGGAAGGAAAAAGGGCTACCTAAGTATGATTCCCAATCAGAGACAACGATAGACAGCAGTCTCTGATTGAGAAACATTCCTGGCCAAAACATAGAAATAAAGAAACATAGAAAACAAAACATAGAATGCCCACCCCACATTACACCCTGACCTAACCAAATAGAGAAATAAAAAGGCTCTCTAAGGTCACGGCGTAACATTTTCTTTATTTTGGAAGTTACCTGTATGTGCTTGTGATTAAATGTTTTTTTTACTATTGATCCTTTGTGGTTAATTGTGCTCTCTGGTGTATTTTGAACATTGAGAGCGGGCTCCTGTGGTAGGATTTTTATTTTATTTTTATAAAACACAAAAATGAATTGTTTATTTTATTTTGCCTCTTGGGCTCAGCCACCGACTCACACAATTCATCGGCCACATGTATTAATTATGCCGTTTATTTTATTAAACCCAATCAATCAGTTACCCACGTGGGCTCCCTACCTCCTCTCCTCCCCCATCTGACGATTAGCAGAGCGGCAGCAGGCAGCTGCAGGCTGTCTACACTCTTTGAGAGTGGGCTCCTGAATCCTTCTGTGGTTGAAGGTTGCAGTAAAACAATAAAAAACATATAATAAATATTTAATATACAGTTGCAAGAAAAAATATGTGAACCCTTTGGAATTACCTGGGTTTCTGCATAAATTGGACATAACATTTGATCTGATCTTCATCTAAGTCGCAACAATATACAAATACAGTCTGTTCAATCTAATAACACACAAACAATTATACATTTTTATGTCTTTATTGAACACACTGTGTAAACATTCACAGTGCAGGGTGGGAAAAGTATGTGAACCCTTGGATTTAATAACTGGTTGACGCTCCTTTGGCAGCAATAACCTCAACCAAACATTTTCTGTAGTTGCGGATCAGACCGGCACAATGGTCAGAAATCATTTTGGACCATTCCTCTTTACAAAACTGTTTCAGTTCAACAATATTCATGGGATGTCTGGTGAGAACCGTTCTCGAGGTCATGACATAGCATCTCAATCGGGTTGAGGTCAGGACTGGGCCACTCCAGAAGGCCCAGTCCTGCGGACAGGTAGCCTAACAGAAGGCGGACAGGTAGCCTAACATTCTCCTGCAAAATGTCTTGATAAACATGGAAATTATTTTTTCCGTCGATGATAGCAAGCTGTCCAGGCCCTGAGGCAGCAAAGCAACACAAACCATGATGTTCCCTCCACCATACTTTACAGTTGGGATGAGGTTTTGATGTTGTTGTGCTGTGCCTTTTTTATACACATAGTGTGTTCCTGCCAAACAACTCAACTTTAGTTTAATCTGTCCACATAAAATTTTGGAACATCCAGGTGCTCTTTTGCGAACTTCAGAACTTCCGTGTTGTCCTCCCATGAACACCATTCTAGTTTAGTGTTGCATGTATTGTAGACTCGTCAACAGAGATGTTCTGTCTTTAGCTAAGATTCAGTCTAAGATTCTTCTTAACCTCATTGAGCATTCTGCACTGTGTTCTTGCAGTCATCTTTGCAGGACGGCCACTCCTAGGGGGAGTAGCAACAGTGCTGAACTTTCTCCATTTATAGACAATTTGTCTTACCGTGGACTGATGAACATCAAGGCTTTTAGAAATACTTTTGTAACCCATTCCAGCTTAATGCAAATCAACAATTCTTAATCTTAGGTCTTCTGAGATCTCTTTTGTTCATAGCATGTTTCACATCAGGTAATGCACCTTGTGAATAGCAAACTTAAATGTTGTGAGTGTTTTTTACAGGGCAAGGCAGCTCTAACCAGCATCTCCAATCTCGTCTCATTGATTGGACTCCAGGTTAGCTGACTACTGACTCCAATGATCTTTTGGAGAAGTCATTAGCCTAGGGGTTCACATACTTTTTCCAACCTACACTGTGAATGTTTAAATTATGTATTCAATATAGACAAGAAAATATCTATAATTTGTGTGTTATTAGTTTAAGCACACTGTATTGGTCTATTGTTGTGACTTAGAGGGAGATCAGATCACATTTGTTGACCAATTTATGTAGAAATCCAGGTAATTCCAAAGGGTTCACATACTTTTTTTTGCAACTGTATATTTGATTTACAGTATGCATTATTATGCAGCCCCTGTAAGCCCCTACATTACTCCCGACCTGTTTAAGGATCTGCTGTTTATATGCCTATGTAGCATATGTGAAAGTATGTATCCCATCATGGTAGTATATGTTTTCCCTGGCATTGCAGTGCAACACTCATTTACACTCTACTCTATGCATTGCCTTTGGGACTAAGAATACTCCTTGCAGCCCTGATGAATGAGTGTTCGGATGAAAATCAATTGGGGAGCAATTTGCACTGTGACACCACAGAAGACGAGGGAATAGGACTTTCCCGTTGGTTATTATTTCCAAATTTGCACTGACAGTGCAAAGCTGCAATGCTTTTTTTAATCATTGTTTTTTTTTCACTCTCACAAACCTCTATGTATGTAAATCAGGCTGACATAAACAGCATCTCTGTTATTTTTAGTGACATTCAAACACAACAAAGACAAAGAAATAGTAATAATTTAAGTTTTTCCACTGTACAACTGACCATGTGACAATGTGTCCATGGGACTGCATTCCTCTCAGGAAAATCCCATTAGGAATTCTATCACTGTTGAGGCCAGCTCATCCCAGTTTAATTTGAAACCAGGCGGTGTGACCCCTGCATTTCTTTGATTGTGGCGTGAGCTACAGGGAGCGACCTGACTGCTGAATGCTGATACAAAGGGGCTCTGTGCTGCAGCCAAAGTACATTTACTGCTTCAGTATACAGAAAATATTATAGCAAGCTGAGGCTTCCATAGGGCTGTTCAATAGCTGTGGATCTCACATAATACGGTTTTTTGGCCTATTTGGGTGCACTTCTTGTTGTGTGTCACAGAGCACATATAGAACAGGCCTTTGCCATATTGATATTAAAAACAAAAAACAAAGTTTTAAAACTTCTTAAGGATCGGTGTCCGCTAGCAGGTCAACTTCTGGTGAAACTGGAGGGCGCGTGAAGTAGGCATTGGTCTGAAGCCGAAAAAATGAAGGAAATTCACATGAGCATCACAGTGCATCCTTCACCCATGCTCTACCAAGGTTTTCCAGCACACAGCTTTGACTTACTACAATATCTATGTTGGTTTATTGTACCTCCAACAATGTGCAGGCAGATTGCTTAGGATTCAAATACAGGAGGTTGGTGGCACCTTAATTGGGGAGAATGGGCTCGTGGTAATGGCTGGAGCAGAATCAGCGGAATGGTATCAAATACATCAAACACATGGTTTCTAGGTGTTTGATGCCATTTCATTTGCTTCGTTCCAGCCATTATTATGAGACGTCCTCACCTCACCTATTTTTTGGTGAGTAGATGCCAACATAACAACAGGAGGTGTTGTGTTCAACTCAGTCACTCATATACAGTGGCAAGAAAAAGCCTTTGGAAATACCTGGATTTCGACATAAATTGGTCATACAATTTGGTCACAACAATAGACAAACACAGTCTGCTTAAACTGATAACACGAACAATTATACATTTTCATGTCTTAATTGAACACACCATGTAAACATTCACAGTGCAGGATGGAAAAAGTATGTGAACCCTTGGATTTCATAACTGGTTGACCCTCCATCAAAGGTCTTCTGTACCTGCGGATCAGACCTGCACAACGGTCAGGTGGAATTTTGGACCATTCCTCTTAACAAAACTGTTTCAGTTCAGCAATATTCTTGGGATGTCTGGTGCGAACTGCTCTCTTGAGGTCAAGCCACAGCATCTCAATCGGGGTGTAGTCAAGACACTGACTGGGCCACTCCAGAAGGAGTATTTTCTGTTGTTGAAGCCCTTCTGTTGTTGATTTACTTCTGTGTTTGGGGTCGTTGTCCTGTTGCATCACCCAACTTCTGTTGAGATTCAATTGGCGGACAGATAGCCTAACATTCTCCTGCAAAATGTCTTGGTAGACTTGGGAATACATTTTTCCGTCGATGATATCAAGCTGTCCAGGCCCTGAGGCAGCAAAGCAGCCCCAAATCATGAATCTCCCTCCACCATACTTTACAGTTGGGATGAGGTTTTGATGTTGGTGTACTGAGCCTTTTTTTCTTCACACATAGAGATGTGTGTTCCTTCCAAACAACTCAACTGTATTTTCGCAAACTTCAGACGTGCAGCAATGTATTTTTTGGACAGCAGTGGCTCCTCCCATGAACACCATTCTTGTTTAGTATTTTACGTATAGTAGACTCGTCAGAGATGTTAGCATGTTCCAGAGATTTCTGTCTTTAGCTGACACTAAGTCTTTAGCTGACACTAGGATTATTCTTAACCCACATTGAGCATTCTGCGCTGTGCTCTTGCAGTCATCTTTGCAGGACGGCCACTCCTAGGGAGAGTAGCAACAGTGCTGAACCTTCTCCATTTATAGACAATTTGACTGATGAACATCAAGGCTTTTAGAAATACTTTTGTAACCCTTTCCAGCTTAATGCAAGTCAACAATTCTTAATCTTAGGTCTTCTGAGATCTCTTTTGTTCGAGGCATGGTTCACATCAGGCAATGCTTCTTGTGAATAGCAAACTCAAATTTTGTGAGTGTTTTTTATAGGCAAGACAGCTCTAACCAACATCTCCAATCTCGTCTCATTGATTGGACTCCAGGTGCGCTGACTCCTGACTCCAATAGGAGTCTAGAGGTTCACATACTGTTTCCAAACTACACTGTGAATGTTTAAATTATGTATTCAATATGAACAAGAAAAATAAAATAATTTCTGTGTTATTAGTTTAAGCGCAGTTTGTCTATTGTTGTGACTTAGATGACTTCTGTCATGTGCGCTCCTTCTCAGGCCTCTAGGTCACCAGGCTGCTAGCACACCTGTCACCATCGTTACACGCATCTGTGCATCATCAGACTCACCTGGCATTCATCACTTCCCTGATTACCTTCCCTATATATGTCACTCCCTTTGGTTCCTTCCCGGGCGTTGTTTCTGTTCCAGAACAATGTCTATGTGTTGTTTGTGTTTCTTGTTTTGTATTTCGTCGTGTTTCTTTATTTAATGACTCACTCCCTGAACTTGCTTCCCGACTCTCAGCGCACATCTTTACAAAATAACGCCTCACCTAAGGGAAGCATCAGGGAGTGTTTTTTTGTGTCAGTGGGAATGACGTTGGGTCCGGGAGCTGCCACAGGCTCTCATGTCTCAGTTGGATCGCCAGGCTCCCCTGCCTCAGCCTGTCTGTCAGGTTCCCACGCCCTAGCCGGCGACAGGTTCCCGACCATCAGCAGGGGTGACCGGTCCGCTCCTGATCCCTGGAGCCGAATGCGCCGGTGAGGGGGTACCGTCACGTATGCTCTCTTTCTGGCGCTCTAGGTCACCATGCTCCCGCGTCTCAGCAGAGGTGACCAGTCCGCTCCTGATCCCCGGAATCGTCATTTTGGTCGGGGTCCTGCTGCTGGAGCCGCGCGTCGGGGAGGGGGTACTATCACGTGTGCTCCCTCTCAGGCCTTTAGGTCACCAGGTTGCTCGTTATGGCACATACCGATCACCATCGTTACGCGCACCTGTGCGTCACCAGACTCACCTGGACTCAGCTCTCACAGCTGATGCATAAAGTTAGAGAGGGAGATATAAGCCTCCAGCTTCAGGGATTTTTGCAATTCGTTCCAGTCATTGGCAGCAGAGAACTGGAAGGAAAGGCAAGTTGCTGCCGGGGGTGCTGAGCTGTTGGCCCGTGTAGGGGTTGCCAGGTGGAAAGCATGGCCAGCCATAGACAAATGCTTATTGAAATGATCGATTATCTTAGATTTATCGGTGGTGACAGTGTTTCCTAGCCTCAGTGCAGTGGGCAGCTGGGAGGAGGAGCTCTTATTCTCCATGGACGTTACAGTGTACCAAAACATTTTGGAATTAGTGCTACAAGATGCAAATTTCTGTTTGAAAAAGCTAGACTTAGCTTTCCTAACTGCCTGTGTATATTGGTTCCTGACTTCCCTGAAAAGTTGCATATCGCGGGGGCTATTTGATGCTAATGCAGAACGCCACAGGATGTTTTTGTGCTGGTCAAGGGCAGTCAAGTCTGGAGTGAACCAAGGGCTATATCTGTTCTTAGTTCAACATTTTTTGAATAGGGCATGCTTATTTAAGATGGTGAGGAAACTTTTAAAGAGCAACCAGGCATCCTCTACTGACGGGATGAGGTCAATATCCTTCCAGGATACCCAGGCCAGGTCGATTAGAATGGCCTGCTCGCTGAAGTGTTTTAGGGAGCTTTTGACAGTGATGAGGGGTGGTCGTTTGACCGCGGACCCATCACGCACGCAGGCAATGAGGCAGTGATCGCTGAGGTACTGGTTGAAGACAGTGGAGGTGTATTTGGAGGGCAAGTTGGTCAGGATGATATCTAAGAAGGTGCCCATGGTTACGGATTTAGGGTTGCACCTGGTAGATTCCTTAATAATTTGTGTGAGATTGAGGGCAACTAGCTTAGCTTGTAGGACGGCTGGGGTGTTAAGCATATCCCAGTTTAGGTCACCTAACAGTACGAACTCTGAAGATAGATGGGGGGCAATCAATTCACATATGGTGTCCAGAGCACAGCCGGGGGCTGAGGGGAGTCTATAACAAGCGGCAATGGTGAGAGACTTGTTTCTGGAAAGGTGGATTTTTAAAAGTAGAAGCTCGAATTGTTTGGGCACAGACCTGGATAGTATGACAGAACTCTGCAAGCTAACTCTGCCCCCTTTGGCAGTTCTATCTTGTCAATAGATGTTATAGTTAGGGATGCAAATTTCAGGGTTTTTGGTGGCCTTCCTAAGCCATGATTCAGACACGGCTAGGACATCAGGGATGGCAGAGTGTGCTAAAGCAGTGAATAAAACAAACTTAGGGAGGAGGCTTCTAATGTTAACATGCATGAAACCAAGGCTTTTACGGTTACAGAAGTCAACAAATGAGAGCGCCTGGGGAATGGGAGTGGTGCTGGGGGCTGCACGGCCTGGGTTAACCTCTACTTCATCAGAGGAGAAGTAGGATAAAGGTATGGCTGAAGGCTATAACAACTGGTCGCCTAGTGCATTCGGAACAGAGAGTAAAAGGAGCAGATTTCTGGGCGCGGAAGAATAGATTCAAGGCATAATGTACAGACAAGGGTATGGTAGGATGTGAGTACAGTGGAGGTAAACCTAGGCATTGAGTGACGATGAGAGAGGTTTTGTCTCTAGAGGCACCAGTTAAGCCAGGAGAGGTCACCGCATGTGTGGGGGGTGGAACAAAAGGGCTATCTAACGCATATTGGGCAGGGCTAGGGGCAGTATATTTAACTAATGTCAAATATACTGTGTCCGTAAAATATAACTTTTGTGAAACAGCACAGTTGACAAATATTAATATTGATGCCATTGTATTCATTTTTATTATTATTTATGGATAATTAGATAATTGGATAATCACCGCTGAGTGACATGGCACAGAATTGCAAATATTGTTAATCTCCAATCAACATTAAATAACCTTAAACTGAGGAATTCTCTCTCTCACTATTTTTCGAATAGGAGCACAATCTCCATAACTTCACCTACTCAATCAGTGCATAAATTCCAGAGGCATCACCCTCTAATTCAGTCATAATTACTGTAAGTCTATGGAAGGGGGTGAGTGCCATGAGCCTCTCAGGTTTTGTATTGAAGTCAATGTACCCAGAGGAGGACGGAAAGCATCTGTTCTACGGCTACACCATGGTGCTACCCCAGAGAGTGCTGTTGAGAATACTGTAGACCTTCATTGCAAGTGTGTTTTATTAATTATTTAGTGACGTGAATATATTTAGTATAGTTTTATCTAAAAAATAATACATTTTTTGATGTTTCATTGAGGAGAATGGTCCTCACCTTTCTCCTCTCGGGAGACTCCACTGATGTTGCATCCCAGCATATTTTACGTACTTCAGGTTCTCAATGGTGTTAATGCCCCTAAAATCATGTACATTTGAAGCAGCATTATGAGGACTTATTGTCACAATGGTAACTGAGCTGGTCTTTGTTCATTTACCAGTCATTGTTTCAACGCAGCCTTGAAATGTATGGACAGAGTCCAGGAGCCAAGATGATTTGGATGGACTCTGTCATTCCTGTAAAGTATCTTCTGTTTCTAGAAGGTATCATAGTTATCAATAAAAGTGACTCCGGCAGAGCTAAAGTAGTCTTTTAGCCAGATGTGCTGAATCTTTCACACCCGCGACCCAATGATGGTACTGGACCTGAAATGTTTGGCTGTTTTTTGGAGTCTTTTAATGCTAAAATCAGTTCTTTAAAATCCATTTTCAAATGTTCCGAGCAGCCTAGACTGTGAGGCTGGGAGCTCCGAGAATCTGAACCCGAGATAGAAGCCACCGGAGAGGGAGACAGAGCCAAGGATGAAGACACAGGTACCTCGGATCAGATCTTGATTGGGAAGCAACCACGGACAAAGGCGCCGGAACCTCTGGATCCAGGGCGACAAAACTGTTTCTGGTCTGTGTCAGTTCCAGTTCCTCAACATCTCCATGGAGACCCTTGTTGCCAGAGGACGCCTTCCTCGACTTCCACGGCGAGTGACGTGCCTCCATGTCTGGTTGGTTGGGTCGAGATCAGCTCCATTCTCCAGGGAAGGGGGAGACCCCTTCGGGATGGAACCCTGCCTAGCACCAGCCAGTAGGCTGTAGAGAGCCGACACTGCGGCAAAACAGCCACCAGACCAGAGCGCCGTCCGGCTACTGGGGTGGAAGAAAAATAAAAAGTAGGTGGGTGTGGCTTCCCCAGTAGCTTATGTAGGTTTGCTACTTGCTTGCTAAGAGTTCCTACTTCACTCCTGTAGTCCTCCGCAAGCAAGCAGTTGCTACATTGAAAGTCAACGCGGTCCACATTGTCCCATAACAAAGTAAAGTAAATGCAGCTCCTGCAATGTTGGAAACGTTCATTAGTAGCCTATATTCGAAGGAGAGAGAAGTGTAAGCAGAATGACTAGCTGACACACTGTTCATTTATGTAATTTCGTCACAGATGGATGACTAACAGAGGTCACCTAGAGGTTTCAGGTAGAGTACAAATAACCAGGCTCATCAATACACCACTGACTGGTCAGATCACCTCTTACTACAAACATCCTGTTCTCCTCTCTGAAGATGTCCAGCTCTGTAACAACAAATCAAAGTTTATTTGTCACGTGCGCTGAATACAACAGGTGTAAACTTACAGTGAAATGCTTACTTACAGGCTCTAACCAATGGTGCCAAAAAAAGGTATGTGTGTGTGTAGTTAAGTAAAGAAATAAAACAACAGTAGAAATACATTTGAAAAGAGAGTAGCAAGGCTTATTGAGGTAGTATGTACATGTAGGTATCGTTAAAGTGACTGTGCATATATGATGAACAGAGAGTAGCAGTAGCGTAAAAAAGGGGTTGGTGGTTGGTGGGACACAATGCAGATAGCCCGGTTAGCCAATGTGCGGGAGCACTGCTGGGTTGGGCCAATTGAGGTAGTATGTACATGAATGTATAGGTAAAGTGATTATGCATATAAGATAAACAGAGAGGAGCAGCAGCGTAAAAGAGGGGTTGGGGGGGGCACACAATGCAAATAGTCCGGGTAGCCATTGGTGATCATACCTGTTCAGGAGTCTTATGGCTTGGGGGTAAAAACTGTTGAGAAGCCTTTTGTCCTAGACTTGGCACTCTGGTACCGCTTGCCATGCGTTAGTAGAGAGAACAGTCTATGACTGGGGTGGCTGGGGTACTTCTCCTGTCCTATCTGGTGTCCTGTGTGAATTTAAGTATGAATTTAAGAGCCCTAGGACCATGTCTCAGGACTACCTGACATGATGACTCCTTGCTGTCCCCAGTCCACCTGGCCGTGCTGCTGCTCCAGTATCAACTGTTCTGCCTGTGATTATTATTATTTGACCATGCTGGTCATTTATGAACATTTGAACATCTTGGCCATGTTCTGTTATCATGTCCACCCGGCACAGCCAGAAGAGGACTGGCCACCCCACATAGCCTGGTTCCTCTCTAGGTTTTGGCCTTTCTAGGGAGTTTTTCCTTGCCACCGTGCTTCTACACCTGCATTGCTTGCTGTTTGGGGTTTTAGGCTGGGTTTCTGTACAGCACTTTGAGATATCAGCTGATGTACGAAGGGCTATATAAATAAATTTGATTTGACAATTTTTGGTCAACAACCACTAATGGAGTAGTGGTCATCACCCATGTGCATCCTTCTGGAAACTGAATGAAGGACACTTCTCTCCCTCACTGTCTGGGACAGACAGTCTTCTCAGTGCTGGGAAGATTCCGGATGGGGCATCCAAAAGTGCTGGGGGTAATTTCGGCTTAAGATAATTTATATTTATTTTCCAACCAACATTTTGGTTTGTGGCTTTAGCGAAATGTACTATAATACTATCTTACTACAAAATGAGCCATTGTACTATGCTACTTTAAGAAGTTTTATATGGTTTATTCATTTAAATCCAGGCAGAAGCTAATCCTTTGATTTTCTCCCACAGATCAAACAGTTAATTATTGGTTCGATGATGCTGTTGATAGGAATTGTAATGATTACAGCACCACAGATAGACAGTATTGGAGAAATCAGTTTAATATCTGTCTAGGGATCCATCATTGTATGTGATGTGAACAATGTACATGTAAAAACAATGTAAACATCTTTATAATTGAATCATGTAGTTTTGAATAACAATGCATTCCAATTGTTTTTATGCTATTTAAAAAATATATTTCATTTGAGGTAATGCTTCATAATCTCTTAATTATCTAATGACATATATTATCTAATGACTAATATATACTGAACAAAATATAAACGCAACATGTCAAGTGTTGATCCCATTGTCACGGCTGGCTGAATGACTGGACCAAAGTGCAGCATGGTAAGCGTACATTTTCTCTTTATTCAAAAATGACGCCAACAAAACAAAGAACAAAAACCAACCCGTGAAGCTTTGGGCAATGTGCCCTGAACAAAGACAAAGTTAACTTCCCACAAAACAGGTGGGGGAAAAGGGTACCTAAGTATGGTTCTCAATCAGAGACAACGATAGACAGCTGCCTCTGATTGAGAACCACACCCGGCCAAACACATAGAAATAGAAAATCATAGCCCATAGACTGCCCACCCAAATCACACCCTGACCAAACCAAAATAGAGACATAAAACGCTCTCTACGGTCAGGGCGTGACACCCATGTTTCATGAACTGATATAAAAGACCCAGACATTCTCCATACACACAAAAAGCTTATTTCTCCAAAATGTTGGCAACGAATGTATTTATACATTATTTAGTCAACTTGACCAGCGATAATATAGCAAGCAGGAATGAGTTGACGGAGAATCCACGCATCAGGCGTGACTCTCACTCTCTCGCTGCAGTGTCCCCGTGCGAGGGTGCGCATGCCAAAAATGACAATCAGGTCTCTCCGCGACGAACATACAGTCGTGGCCAAAAGTTTTGAGAATGACACAAATATTAATTTCCACAAAGTTTGCTGCTTCAGTGTCTTTAGATATTTTTGTCAGATGTTTCTATGGAATACTGAAGTATAATTACAAGCATTACAATAAAAGTGTCAAATGCTTTTATTGACAATTACATGAAGTTGATGCAAAGAGTCAATATTTGCAGTGTGACCCTTCTGTTTCAAGACCTCTGCATGCTGTCAATTAACTTCTGGGCCACATCCTGACTGATGGCCTCCCATTCTTGCATAATCAATGCTTGGAGTTTGTCAGAATTTGTGGGGTTTTGTTTGTCCACCAGTCTCTTGAGGATTGACCAGAAGTTCTCAATGGGATTAACTTCTGGGGAGTTTCCTGGCCATGGACCCAAAATATTGATGTTTTGTTCCCCGAGCCACTTAGTTATCACTTTTGCCTTATGGCAAGGTGCTCCATCATGCTGGAAAAGGCATTGTTCATCACCAAACTGTTCCTGGATGGTTAGGAGAAGTTGCTCTCAGACGATGTGTTTGGTTCCATTCTTTATTCATGGCTGTGTTCTTAGGCAAAATTGTGAGTGAGCCCACTCCCTTGTTTGAGAAGCAACCCCACACATGAATGGTCTCAGGATGCTTTACTGTTGGCATTACACAGGATTGATGGTAGCGCTCACCTTGTCTTCTCCGGACAAGTTTTTTTCCGGATGGCCCAAACAATCGGAAAGGGGATTCATCAGAGAAAATGACTTTACCCCAGTCCTCAGCAGTCCAATCCCTGTACCTTTAGCAGAATATCAGTCTGTCCCTTATGTTTTTCCTGGAGAGAAGTGGCTTCTTTGCTGCCCTTCTTGACACCAGGCCATCCTTCAAAAGTCTTTACCTCACTGTGCGTGCAGATGCACTCACATCTGCCTTCTGCCATTCCTGGGCAAGCTTTGTACTGGTGGTGCCCCGATCCCGCAGCTGAATAAACTTTAGGAGACAGTCCTGGGCTTGCTGGACTTTCTTGAGCGCCTTGAAGCCTTCTTCACAACAATTGAACTGCTCTCCTTGAAGTTCTTGATGTTCTGATAAATGGTTGATTTAGGTGCAATCTTACTGGTAGCCATATCCTTGCCTGTGAAGCCCTTTTTGTGCAAAGCAATGATGACGACACGTGTCTCCTTGCAGGTAACCATGGTTGACAGAGGAAGAACAATGATTCCAAGCACCACCCTACTTATGAAGCTTCCAGGCTGTTATTCAAACTCAATCAGCATGACAGGGTGATCTCCAGCCTTGTCCTCGTCACTCACACCTGTGTTAAAGAGAGAATCACTGACATGATGTCAGTGGCAGGGCTGAAATGCAGTGGAAATGTTTTTATGGGGGATTCAGTTCATTTTCATGGCAAAAAGGGACTTTGCTATTAATTACAATTCATCTGATCACTCTTCATAACATTCTGGAGTATATGCAAATTGTCATCATACAAACTGAGGCAGCAGACTTTGTAAAAATTAATATTTTAAGTCGCACGGCGAAATGGATGGTCCGAAAACTAAAGGCAGAGCAGAGAGGGAGAGAATAAAAAGAGAAAGGCCCTTGCCAAACACGCAGCTAAATGCTGCAAAATACGACTTGATTAGTGTAGTGTTAGCTAGCTACATAGCTGTCTTTGCTGTCTTCGTATCATCGTATCCAAGATAATTGTGTTGTTTAGGTTTAGAGTGTGTAGTCTTAGAGTGATTATCTTAATTTACCGAGGTTAGCTAGCCAGCTATTTGTCGTCCTTAACGTAGGTGACTCTGCTAGCTAGCCAACGCTAGCCAACGTCTTCTGTATAGAACTCAACAACCCGGTCGCATTCACAGGTAGTATCACATTTTCACTTCATTTCATTACAGTACAACGGTTTGATTTGTTTGATCGTAGCTAGCTACATAGCTAGCTACATAGCCGTCTTTGTATCAAAGATAATTGTGTAGTCTAGAGCGATTTTCTAAGTTCGCTAGCCAGCTATTGTCGTTCTTTTAACGCAACGTAACGTAAACAACACTGCTAGCTAGCCAGCTAGCCCCCGAATAGCAACACTGCAGAAACTATTACACTCAACGGAACGACTTGATTAGTGTAGTGTCAACAACGCACCCACTGCCAGCTGGCCTACTTCAGCAGTACTGTATCATTTTAATCATTTTAGTCAATAAGATTCTTGCTACGTAGCTTAACTTTCTGAACATTCGAGACGTGTAGTCCACTTGTCATTCCAATCTCCTTTGCATTAGCGTAGCCTCTTCTGTAGCCTGTCAACTATGTGTCTGTTTATCCCTGTTCTCTCCTCTCTGCACAGACCATACAAACGCTCCACACCGGGTGGCCGCGGCCACCCTACTCTGGTGGTCCCAGCGCGCACGACCCACGTGGAGTTCCAGGTCTCCGGTGGCCTCTGGAACTGCCGATCTGCGGTCAACAAGGCAGAGTTCATCTCAGCCTATGCCTCCCTCCAGTCCCTCGACTTCTTGGCACTGACGGAAACATGGATCACCACAGACAACACTGCTACTCCTACTGCTCTCTCTTCGTCCGCCCACGTGTTCTCGCACACCCCGAGAGCGTCTGGTCAGCGGGGTGGTGGCACCGGGATCCTCATCTCTCCCAAGTGGTCATTCTCTCTTTCTCCCCTTACCCATCTGTCTATCGCCTCCTTTGAATTCCATGCTGTCACAGTTACTAGCCCTTTCAAGCTTAACATCCTTATCATTTATCGCCCTCCAGGTTCCCTCGGAGAGTTCATCAATGAGCTTGATGCCTTGATAAGCTCCTTTCCTGAGGACGGCTCACCTCTCACAGTTCTGGGCGACTTTAACCTCCCCACGTCTACCTTTGACTCTTTCCTCTCTGCCTCCTTCTTTCCACTCCTCTCCTCTTTTGACCTCACCCTCTCACCTTCCCCCCTACTCACAAGGCAGGCAATACGCTCGACCTCATCTTTACTAGATGCTGTTCTTCCACTAACCTCATTGCAACTCCCTCCAAGTCTCCGACCACTGCCTTGTATCCTTTTACCCTCTCGCTCTCATCCAACACCTCCCACACTGCCCCTACTCGGATGGTATCGCGCCGTCCCAACCTTCGCTCTCTCTCCCCCGCTACTCTCTCCTCTTCCATCCTATCATCTCTTCCCTCCGCTCAAACCTTCTCCCACCTATCTCCTGATTCTGCCTCCTCAACCCTCCTCTCCTCCCTCTCTGCATCCCTTGACTCTCTATGTCCCCTATCCTCCAGGCCGGCTCGGTCCTCCCCTCCCGCTCCGTGGCTCGATGACTCATTGCGAGCTCACAGAACAGGGCTCCGGGCAGCCGAGCGGAAATGGAGGAAAACTCGCCTCCCTGCGGACCTGGCATCCTTTCACTCCCTCCTCTCTACATTTTCCTCCTCTGTCTCTGCTGCTAAAGCCACTTTCTACCACGCTAAATTCCAAGCATCTGCCTCTAACCCTAGGAAGCTCTTTGCCACCTTCTCCTCCCTCCTGAATCCTCCTCCCCCCCTCCTCCCTCTCTGCAGATGACTTCGTCAACCATTTTGAAAAGAAGGTCGACGACATCCGATCCTCGTTTGCTAAGTCAAACGACACCGCTGGTTCTGCTCACACTGCCCTACCCTGTGCTCTGACCTCTTTCTCCCCTCTCTCTCCAGATGAAATCTCGCGTCTTGTGACGGCCGGCCGCCCAACAACCTGCCCGCTTGACCCTATCCCCTCCTCTCTTCTCCAGACCATTTCCGGAGACCTTCTCCCTTACCTCACCTCGCTTATCAACTCATCCCTGACCGCTGGCTACGTCCCTTCCGTCTTCAAGAGAGCGAGAGTTGCACCCCTTCTGAAAAAACCTACACTCGATCCCTCCGATGTCAACAATTACAGACCAGTATCCCTTCTTTCTTTTCTCTCCAAAACTCTTGAACGTGCCGTCCTTGGCCAGCTCTCCCGCTATCTCTCTCTGAATGACCTTCTTGATCCAAATCAGTCAGGTTTCAAGACTAGTCATTCAACTGAGACTGCTCTCCTCTGTATCACGGAGGCGCTCCGCACTGCTAAAGCTAACTCTCTCTCCTCTGCTCTCATCCTTCTAGATCTATCGGCTGCCTTCGATACTGTGAACCATCAGATCCTCCTCTCCACCCTCTCCGAGTTGGGCATCTCCGGCGAGGCCCACGCTGGATTGCGTCCTACCTGACAGGTCGCTCCTACCAGGTGGCGTGGCGAGAATCTGTCTCCTCACCACGCACTCTCACCACTGGTGTCCCCCAGGGCTCTGTTCTTGGCCCTCTCCTATTCTCGCTATACACCAAGTCACTTGGCTCTGTCATAACCTCACATGGTCTCTCTTATCATTGCTATGCAGACGACACACAATTAATCTTCTCCTTTCCCCTTCTGATGACCAGGTGGCGAATCGCATCTCTGCATGTCTGGCAGACATATCAGTGTGGATGACGGATCACCACCTCAAGCTGAACCTCGGCAAGACTGAGCTGCTCTTCCTCCCGGGGAAGGACTGCCCGTTCCATGATCTCGCCATCACGGTTGACAACTCCATTGTGTCCTCCTCCCAGAGCGCCAAGAACCTTGGCGTGATCCTGGACAACACCCTGTCGTTCTCAACCAACATCAAGGCGGTGGCCCGTTCCTGTAGGTTCATGCTCTACAACATCCGCAGAGTACGACCCTGCCTCACACAGGAAGCGGCGCAGGTCCTAATCCAGGCACTTGTCATCTCCCGTCTGGATTACTGCAACTCGCTGTTGGCTGGGCTCCCTGCCTGTGCCATTAAACCCCTTCAACTCATCCAGAACGCCGCAGCCCGTCTGGTGTTCAACCTTCCCAAGTTCTCTCACGTCACCCCGCTCCTCCGTTCTCTCCACTGGCTTCCAGTTGAAGCTCGCATCCGCTACTAGACCATGGTGCTTGCCTACGGAGCTGTGAGGGGAACGGCACCTCAGTACCTCCAGGCTCTGATCAGGCCCTACACCCAAACAAGGGCACTGCGTTCATCCACCTCTGGCCTGCTCGCCTCCCTACCACTGAGGAAGTACAGCTCCCGCTCAGCACAGTCAAAACTGTTCGCTGCCCTGGCCCCCCAATGGTGGAACAAACTCCCTCACGACGCCAGGACAGCGGAGTCAATTACCACCTTCCGGAGACACCTGAAACCCCACCTCTTTAAGGAATACCAAGGATAGGATAAGTAATCCCTCTCACCCCCCCCTTAAGTTTTAGATGCACTATTGTAAAGTGACTGTTCCACTGGATGTCATAAGGTGAATGCACCAATTTGTAAGTCGCTCTGGATAAGAGCGTCTGCTAAATGACTTAAATGTAATGTAAATGTAAATAAGCGACATGTTCGCCAGTAAGGGACCTGGTCAGTCAAAAACACTAGCTAAAACACACACACTGACACACACACACACACACACGACACTCAGCATGACAAGCTAAGTAGCCTAGCTAATAATAGTGACACAACGGCCGGTAGGCTAAAACAGTTTGCACGTCTTATGTCTTTGTGGAGGAATTATATCATAGCAATGAGTGCAACATAGTGATCATATTATGACATTGAAGGCAATATGTTTCAACTAGTAAAAAATAGTAAACCTAGACTATGGACTTGCCAGCATTCGGTCATGACTCATGCCACATAAGCTAGAGAATGTGCACATACACTGTACAGCAAAACAGGCTACAGCAATGTAACCATCCATGAACGTAACACAGTAGCCTGTGTGACACAGCACAAGCAATGACAAAGATCATTAGCGCCATTAGTACCAGCATTACAAGTTACTAGGATAATATACAGCTCTGGGAAAAATCAAGAGACCACTCCAAATTAAGAGACCACTCCAAATTAAGAGACCAATCTTAATTTTTTCCAGAGCTGTAATAATGTAGCCTACCGATACACTAATGATAGTGAGTATGATAATATAGTATTTTTTCTTTGCAAAGGTGGAGAAGGAAGCGGCACTAGAGCTTCAGGTGCTCCTGCAGAAAGGGAGATGGTGGTCAGTTCAGAGTCAGACTCAGAGCAGGAACCTTCAGGTACAACTTAAGAGCACAAACCTAAACATGTAGGCTATGATTTTGGATTAATATGCGCTTTATTTATGAGATTATCAGTAGGACTGTAATTGGGGGGCATACAATTGATGACTGCACAAGTAATACAAGTTTATGTCTAGGTTATTTACAATGTTAATCTCATTCTGCAGAGCAACCAGATGTTCAGAGAGAGAGACAGGTTCAGAGCGCAGTACAGGGAAAATAGAAAGGGACAGCGAATGCACTGAAAATCCATTTGATTATTTTGCCCGTCCTCAGTCCAAGGATTTTGACTTATTTGTTCAGTACCACCCAAAACAACCCCCTCAGAGTCATTCCCAATGTATTCCACTCCAAAGATGGCACAAACAGAAAATGGCTGACATACAATGAAGTAACTCACTCCTTGTTCTGCTCAGTATGTCTTGCATTCGCAAAACCTTCAGCCAGTGATAGTGCATTTGTCAAAGGAGGCATGCAGGCCTGGAAACATGCCCATCAGAGAGTGCAAGACCCATAGAGAAAGCACAGAAGCCTTTTTCCTCAGAGCCAGCAAAGCAGACATCTGTACCCTTCTAAGTGATAAGCAAATGTCAGTTCAACGAGACCTGGTCAGAAAGAGGAGGCAGGTCATGGAACGTGTGATTGATGTAGTTAAAGTTAAAGGAAATGCTTACTGGAATTTGATGAACATGCCACTGTTGAACTGATCAGCCTTGCACAACAGTGGGAAAGTCTGAAACAGTCAGCATTGGAGGAGTACAACACCAGGGCTGCCGCCACCAATGATGAATCAGGGGAAGGTTTTGAGGATCCTGATGAAAGTGTGGAGTTAGTGAGCAGAAGTTTTTCCACATGTAAAAACTGCCCGATATGCTGCGATCTTCTCCTGTCTTAGTACAATTTGCTCACGGATGCGTATCACATCATTGGTTTGGGCGACAAGTTCCTCCTCACCCTATCCATCACTCAGGTGGCTTGTGAGAGGACCTTCTCCACCCTGAAATTCGTGAAGAACCTAAAGAACCTCCCTCACTCAAGAGAACCTTGAAGCGTTCCATTTGATGGCAACAGAAAAGGACTTTGGTAACTAAATTGGTACCCGTTACATCAATAAATAGGGTTAGCCTACAAAATTAGCAGTCTGGAGGTTTGCATGAACAGGGTGGCCTGGGATGGAGTCAAATTCCCAGCCTGAATTATTGTTTCAGTCCGCCCGTGCCTACGGTGAAGAATGGTAGTGGTAGCATCATGTTGTGGGAATGTTTTTCAGCAGCAGGGACGGGAAGAATAGTCAAGATTGAGGGAAAGATGAACGGAGCAAAGTACAGAGCGATCATTGATGAAAACCTGCTCCAGAGCCCTCAGGACCTCAGACTGGGCGAAGGTTCACCTTCCAACAGGACAACAACCCTAAACACACAGCCAAGACAACACAATAGTGGATTCGGGACAAGTCACTAAATGTTCTTGAGTGGCCCAGCCAGAGCCCAGGCTTGAACCCGATCGAACATCTGTTGAAAGACCTGAAAATAGCTGTGCAGCGACGCTCCCCATTCAACCTGACAGGGCTTGAGAGGATCGGCAGAGAAGAATGGGAGAAACTCCCCAAATACAGGTGTGCAAAGCTTGTAACGTCATACGCAAGAAGACTCGGGGCTGTAATCGCTGCCAAAAGTGCTTCAGCAAAGTACTGAGTAAAGGGTCTGAATACTTATGTAAATCAAATAAAATATGTTAGTGGTTACATACACATGGTTAGCAGATGTTAATGCGAGTGTAGCGAAATGCTTGTGCTTCTAGTTCCGACAGTGCTGTAATATCTAACAAATTATCTTACAATTCCCCAACAACTACCTAATACACACAAATCTAAAGGGTTGAATGAGAATATGTACATATAAGTATATGGATGAGCGATGGCCGAGTGGCATAGGCAAGGTGCAATAGATGGTATAAAAGACAGTATACACGTGATATGAGTAATGTAAGATATAGTAAACATTATTAAAGTGGCAATATTTATAGTGGCATTGTTTAAAATGACTAGTGATCTATTTATTAAAGTGGCCAGTGATTGGGTCTCACTGTAGGCAGCAGCCTCTCTGAGTTAGTTATTGCTGTTTAGCAGTCTGATGGCCTTTAGATATAAGCTGTTTTCAATCTTTCAGTCCCAGCTTTGATGCACCTGTACTGACTTCGCCTTCTGGATGATAGCGGTGTGAACAGGCAGTGGCTCGGGTGGTTGTCATCCTTGACGATCTTTTTGGCCTTCCTGTGACATCGGGAGCTGTAGGTGTCATGGAGGGCAGGTAGTTTGCCCCCGGTGATGCGTTGTGCAGACCGCACCACCCTCTGGAGAGACTTGCCGTTGAGGGCGGTGCAGTTGCAGTACCAGACTGTGATATAGCCCGACAGGATCCTCTCGATTGTGCATCTGTAAGGGTTTGTCAGGGTTTTGGGTGACAAGCTAAATTTCTTCAGCCTCCTGAGGTTGAAGAGGCGCTGTTGCACCTTCTTCACCACACTGTCTGTGTGGGTGGACCATTTCCAGTTTGTCTGTGATGTGTATGCCGAGGAACTTAAAACGTTCCATCTTCTCCACTGCAGTCCCGACGATGTGGATAATGGCATGCTCCCTCTGCTTTTTTCCTGAAGTCCACGATCATCTCCTTTGTTTTGTTGATGTTGAGTGAAAGGTTGTTTTCCTGACACCACACTCCGAGTGTCCTCACCTCCTCCCTGTATGGTGTCCTGTCATTGTTGGTAATCAAGCCCATTATTGTTGTGTCGTCTGCAAACTTGATGATAGAGTTGGAGGCGTGCATGGCCACGCAGTCGTGGGTGAACAGGGAGTACAGGAGAGGGCTGAGCACACCCTTGTGGGGCCCCAGTATTGAGGGTCAGCGAAGTGGAGATGTTGTTTCCTACCTTCACCACCTGGGGGTGGCCCGTCAGAAATTCCAGGATCCAATTGCACAGGGCGGGGTTGAGACCCAGGGCCTTCAACTTGATGATGAGCTTGGAGGGTACTATGGTGTTGAATGATGAGCTGTATTCAAGGAACAGCATTTTTACATAGGTATTATTTTTGTCCAGATGAGATAGGGCAGTGTGCAGTGTGATGGCGATTGTGTCATCTGTGGACCTGTTGGGGCAGTATGCAAACTGAAGTGGGTCTAGGGTGGCCGGTAAGGTGGAGATGATATGATCCTTGACTAGCCTCTCAAAGCACTTCATGATGACAGAAGTGAGTGCTACGGGGCGGTAGTCTGTGATTTCCTGTAGACCCTGCCACATACATCTCGTGTCTGAGCCGTTGAATTGTGACTCCACCTTGTCCCTGTACCGGCATTTCGCTTGTTTGATTGCCTTGTGGAGGGTATAACTACACTGTTTATATTCAGCCATATTTACAGACCCCTTTCCATGATTAAATGCGGTGGTTTGCGCTTTCAGTTTTATGCAAATGCCGTCATCCATCCACGGTTTCAGGTTAGTGTGGGTTTTAATAGTCACAGTGGGTACAACACCTCCAATGCACTTCTTTATAAACTCACTCAACGAGTCAGCGTATAGGTCGATGTTGTTCTCTGAGGCTGACCGGAACATATTCCAGTCCATGTGATCAAAACAATTTTGAAGCGTGGCTTCCGATTGGTCAGACCAGCGTTGAATGGTTCTCGACACTGTTACATCCTGTTTGAGTTTCTGCCTCCAAGACGGTAGGGGCAAGATGGCATCGTGGTCGGATTTGCCGAAGAAAGGGCAGGGGAGGGCTTTGTTTGCATCGTGGAAGTTAGAGTAGCAGTGGTCGAGAGTATTACCCTTGCGTGTCGTGCAATCAGTATGCTGATAGAATTTAGGTAGCCTTGTTCTCACATTTGTTTTGTTAAAATCCCCAGCTACAATAAGTGCAGCCTCAGGATGTATGGTTTCCAGTTTACATAGAGTCCAGTGAAGTTCCTTGAGGGCCGTCTTGGCGTCTGCTTGAGAGCGAATGTACACAGCTGTGAATTTAACTGACGAGAATTCTCTTGTTCGGCATTTCTAGGTTGGCTGAGCAGAAGGACTTGAGTTCCTGTATGTTTTGATTACACCATGAGTCGTTAATCATAAAGCATACACCCCCACCCTTCCTCTTCCCAGAGAGGTGTTTATCTCTGTTGGCACGATGCACGGAGAAGCCCGGTGGCTGAACTGATTCCGACAACATATCCCGACAGAGCCATGTTTCCGTGAAACAGAGAATGTTACAATCTCTGATGTCTCTCTGAAAGGGAACCCTTGCTCGAAATTCATCTACCTTGTTGTCAAGAGACTGGACATTGGCGAGTAGTATACTTGGGAGCGGTCGGCGATGTGCATGTCTATGGAGCCTGACCAGGAGGCCGCTCCGTCTGCCCCTTCAACGGCGCCATTGTTTTGGGTCGGCTACTGGGATTAGAGCTGGCTGGTGGTCCAAACTGAGGATCCACATCAGGAAAGTCGTATTCCTGGTCGTGATGTTGGTAAGTTGATGTTGCTCTTATATTCAATAGTTCTTCCCGACTGTATGTAATAAGACTTAAGATTTCCAGGTGTAGCAATGTAAGCAATAATACGTTAAAAAACTAAACTAAACTACTAAACTACTGCATAGTTGAAGAAAGGTGACCATCTCTGTCGGCACCATCTGTGATATTTCTTATTTTTTTGTACATTTGCAAACATTTCTAAAAACCTATTTTTGCTTTGTCATTATGGTGTATTGTGTGTAGATTGATGAGGGGGAAACGACTTAATACATTTTAGAATAAGGCTGTAATGTAACAAAATGTGCAAAGAATCAAGGGGTCTGATACATTCCAAATGCACTGTATGTCATTGTCAAGGTAATAAATATCCTATGATGTCCTGTGTCACTATTTTTGTTGTTATCTATGTTTCCGTTGAAAGCCGGGCAATGGCTAGCACATCGCTGTGACGACACTATTATACTGATGGTGTGTGTTGTTGTCCACAGCTTCTCTAATTATGTTAACTAGCTATATGGTTAATAATATCATTGCATCATTTTTAAATGTATTTGTCATTTATTTATATTTGTTCTTTAACTGACAGCCAGAATTGTGTGAAAATATTACATTTATCAAAGAAAAGGAACCACAGTTTAGCCGTGTTAGTTTTGTCAATGATTGTTATAAGACTAAATACTTTGTTGAAAATTGATCTGGCATCACTTTTTAGAATATTAAAACACAACCCAAATTAATGTGACTGGATGTCCCGAAAAAGATAATTACCTCATTGTCCACACAATAACATTTCCATAGGAAATGAGTCTCTGAAGGGGCTGAAAACATTATTATAATGAGAGATCAATGCAATCTCTTTAGGTTGAGAGGTGGATGGAATATACAGCAGCCTGCCCTGGAGATTATTAGGTTATCATTTGGGTATTCTTTAACATTTATTTTTGCAATTGTATAATTCTTGTTTACAGACAAGTGATGTAGATCATGTCGACCATAATGACCAGATGTGACTATAAGGAGTACAGCTGCCACCCGTAGTGACTTTTAATAGCAGGTTAGGAGAGCAAAACCCTAACCCTTTTCCTTACCTTAAGTCTCCTAACCTGCCACATTAATTATCCTAACCTGCTAAGTAAATTCTTCTGACCTGCTACTAAAGTCTCTTCTGGTTGTAGATGTACTTCTTTTAGTCAGAACCATAATGACCCTGACACACGGACAAGGGGAGGTGTGTCTGTGTCACACACGGCCACAGCACAAAACACTTGAATCCATTTATTTATTCAAATATCGAGTGTATTCTTTCAGATGTTTTATGTTTCCATTACATAATAAAAGGTCCACATATCATAGACCATATCATCATCATTTGACCACATCAAATAGTTGAAAACATCGCTTAAACTTTATTGACAGAATATGATGCAAGCCATTGGAGTCATATTGTGACAGTATTGCGTTGTGTTGTTGAGAGTATTCCATGCTCTGTTTGACACAACATCTAGTACTCCTTCATCTTTTAAAAGGGGTATTTGAAGACTTGCTTTATGACCATGGCTAGGTTAGCACATAGCTTATCCGATTAGGACTGTATTTTAAAACACACAGCGGGTAGTTCATCTCATGAGTCTCTTTCTTACTTATATGTGGACCATGCACTGCCTTTCCCTGGAAAATATATAATAGGAGAAAAAAAAAGATAATGAAATATCCCATTCCAGTTGTCTGATCTACGCCAAGCCTTACAATAATTTTTACGAGGAGAAATGTTTCAAAGTGTACGATAATGATAATAATATGAACTAATCTCTAACTGAACATGAATGCTGAAAGTAAAGCATGTAGTAACAGCGGAGCACTTCATACAATGTATAGACAAAGTGGTCCTGGGATAGATCAAACAACTCTTCATAAAAGATGATCCTACTGCCTCTAAGTACTAGAAAACAAGATATAGAAAGTTGAGAATGCTTTTGATAGTAAATAGAAAAACCCCACACATTTTTGCACATTTGTGGCACAGGAATATACAGTGATCAATAAACAAAATGACAAGCTTCACAATATCCATGGCTTTTTGTTAGTTTTTCTATACAATGCATACCCACCTTGAATTCAATGTGTCTTATTCCACAAAGGAGGAACGCATATGTACAATAAATAGATCATTATTATAACTACAGCCGTTCAAGATAATATTACCTGACAATTTCTTAAAGTATTTCTTATATTTCTTGATTTTTCTTTTCCCCCGTTTGTTTGTAAAAAAATTGTTAGAAATTAAATTGAATAGACAGGTCAGCAAAATGTAGTTTTTTAAATGTTTGAAACCTTACAAAAATGACATCTGAAAATGCTATTTTTCCTGTGTTTTTTTTCTTTACTTTCTTTAAAACAAAAATGTTAAAATGATGCATCTGGCATAGTTTGAGAAAGAGAGAAATATTGATGATGAAGTAATTCCATAACGCATACATACAACAAAGAGGACAAAGATAACTATCAAAAACAGTGAGGCTGAAAATCATCCATGGGTCACTGTTGTCCATCCCAAACAGTGATCTAGCTGTGTTATTGGACTACTGCAAACCCTGGGTCGTGTTCATTCGGCACGAACAGTAGGAAAGGTTTTCAGACGGACAACAGAAATGAACGCCCCTATAGGACAAGTGCAGGTAGTACTACCTCTGTTTAAAATATTTGCTTCAGTTTGGTGCTTACTGAACACGGCCAATACAACATCTGTTCCATCTGGGTGCAACAAAAATAGTGCTTATACTACTGTATATGGGAGTAAGGCTACCTAACTAGTTGGGATAATAAATGGATAAAATAGTAACATTCAGCACAAATACTTGAATGAACTTTGTCTTCCCTGTGTCTCAAAATATTGCACCTGTTTTTGAAGTTTATCAAAAAGGGCAAGGAGTAATCCACTGCTCTCTGGTAATATGTTTAATGTTATGTTTTAAAACTGCAGGGTATAAGAGGCAATAACCAGGCAACTCCTGCTTGCAAGAAGAAAATTAAATTGGAATTACTATTTCCTGCTGCTTTAAATTGGATGCACTACTATTTGTTACTTCCCAATCTGATCCTGAAATAATTCAACATCAGGCATTGATGAAATAGAGCCACAATTATCATGAGATGGAACAATAATCAATTCAATAATAATCAATCAATTCACCCTGGATTCCTGGTGGACAGAAACAATATCCCTACTCTCTGTACCTAAGTGCTCTGCATGTACAGTCCTGTGCATTGCCATAACCCATCATGTACAGTACCAGTCAAATGTTTGGACACACCTACTCATTCCAGGGTTTTTCTTTGATTTGACTATTTTCTACATTGTATAATAATAGTGAAGACATGAAAACTATGAAATAACACATGTGAAATCATGTAGTAACCAAAAGTGTTAAACAAATCACAATATATTTGAGATTTGAGATTCATCAGAGTAGTCACCCTTCGCCTTGATGACAGCTTTGCACACGCTTGGCATTCTCTCAACCAGCTTCATGAGTTAGTCACCTGGAATGCATTTCAATTAACAGGTGTGCCTTGTTAAAAGTTCATTTATTTCCTTCGTAACGCATTTGAGCTAATCAGTTGTGTTGTGACAAGATAGGGTTGGTATACTGAAGATAGCCCTATTTGGTAAAAGACCAAGTCCATGTTATGGCAAGAACAGCTCAAATAAGCAAAGAGACGCGGCAGTCTATCATTACTTTAAGACATGAAGGTCAGTCAATCCAGAACATTCCAAGAACTTTTAAAGTTTCTTAAAGTGCAGTCACAAAAACCATCAAGCGATATGATGAAATTGGCTCTCATGAGGACCACCACAGGAAAGGAAGACCCAGAGTTACCTCTGCTGCAGAGGATAAGTTCATTACAGTTACCAGCCTCAGATTGCATACCAAATAAATACTTCACAGAGTTCAAGTAACAGACACATCTCAACATCAACTGTTCAGAAGAGACTGGTCTGATGTGTCCAAATTTAAGATTTTTGGTTCCAACCACCATGTCTTTGTGAGACACAGAGTAGGTGGACAGATGATCTCTGCATGTGTGGTTCCCACCATGAAGCATGGAGGAGGTGGTGTGATGGTGTGGGTTTGCTTTGCTGGTGACACTGTCAGTGATTTATTTAGAATTCAAGGCACACTTAACCAGCATGGCTCCCACAGCATTGTATAGCGATACACCATCCCATCTGGTTTGCGCTTAGTGGGACTCATTTGTTTTTCAACAGGACAATGACCCAAAACACATCTACAGGCTGTGTAAGGGCTATTTGACCAAGAAAGAGAGTGATGGAGTACTGCATCAGATGACCTGGCCTCCACAATCACCCGACCTAAACCCAATTGAGATGGTTTGGGATGAGTTGGACCGCAGATTGAAGGAAAAGCAGCCAACAAGTGCTCAGCATATGTGGAAACTCTTTCAAGACTGCTGGAAAAGTATTTCAGGTGAAGCTGGTTGAGAGAATGCTAAGAATGTGCAAAGCTGTCATCAAGGCAAAGAGTGGCTACTTTGAAGAATCTCAAATATAATTTGATTTGTTTGACACTTTTTGTGGTTACTACATGGTTCCATTGTGTTGTTTCATAGTCTTTTTCTTTATTTTTACAAGGAAATAGTAAAAATAAAGAAAAACCCTTGAATGAGTAGGTATGTCCAAACCTTTGACTGGTACTGTATATCCTGTAAATATCTCTTTCTATAGAACTGTTTGATTTATGTAGATATTCAAGTTGCATTTGTCATTCTGTATTTATTTATTGTCTCCTGTTCAAAGTACCTTTCAGATACGCAAACACTTCAGAAGACACAAAACATCTAAATAGCTTAGAGCAGGCTAAATAGCTTAGAGCAGGTTTAAAGCTAATAGCGAGCTAGCCACTCTCCCTGACCGTTTTCAAATGCCTCCCAGACACCATGGGGATAATGTTGACATAAGAAAGTTCAAATAGCATCTAAACGGAATCCATAACTTTGAATGACAGGGTAGAGTGAACAATAGCAAATCCTATTAGCTAAGAGATGAAAACAGGGGAGGGAACCCCTGTGTCTCTTCCCCCCCATTCCCACTCCTAAATAAGTACACACCATGGTCCTATGGGAAACGCCTTAGATTTTGAGTCTAAGGATGATCCCTCCCACCAAATCCAATACCTGTATCCTCTCCAATTAAATAAAAACCTTATTCACCTGATCTCTCAGTATGTTCACATGCGCTCTCATCCAATCAAATCCCTCTAAACGATCTCTCCAATCAATACCCCATCAATTATATATGCTTTAGGATACTAACTCCTCAATTCCATCACTTCTGAACTACAGCCCCCAGGCTGCCTCAGATGAAAAGGTGAAAGGATACAGGGCAACTCTGCTATAGGTTCAGTTTCTGTGCCTTCATATCCAATGGGAGTAGTATTTTTTCAGCGGTGCATCCAATCCAAGTCCAGATGGTGCATTGGGCTGTCTCTCTTTGTGGGATATGTATCCATCCTTGTTTCAACAATCAGTTAGAAAGGCATTGTTTCAGACAACCCCAGGGTCTCAATCATCCTCTTTTCTCCCCACAAATCTTTGAAGAAAGCTCAAGCTCAAAGGCTTGAGAGAGTCAGGTCAAAGTTAAACCATCACAATCACCTTTTTAAAACAAAGGTTTGGCCGGTCTGGTAGAATTTCTCTTCCAATAATTCACAGCCAAATGTGGAAAAACAGGGTGATGGTTGAATTCAGAAATCAGAGAAAGAGCAGGGATTTCAGAGTGCTGCAGTTCTCAAAAAGATAGCTTGGTAATTCCAGACATAACAAAGACTTGAGTTTGGTAAGGAAAGCTCAAGCGAGACAAAATATTGCTTCAAAAACAAGCACATAAATCCAAAACAAAAGACACCCCCACACTCGGGACACTGCCACAAGCATATAAAGACAGGGGTTCTCCACAAAGATGGGCACGCTCATAACTGGTAGCGGCAATGTAGTAACAACATCCATAGCACTAATGACGATATTAATAACAAGAGGAATTAAAAGGGGTTTGCATCACGTTCAAATGAAAAGTCATTTCAGAGTCTGGTGGCCTCTTTTGACTCGTTGATTGTGTTCTTCATACAGGTTAGTTTGGTAGGCACACTAACAGGCACTGCATGCGATGGGGGTTGAGGTGTGGTGTGGGGGAAGGGTTGTGGTATTGCGTCGGGGCGGGGTGAGGTTCATTTCTGTCCGCTGATGGACTGGGATATGGAGCGAGGCGGGATCATGTCCAGCAGGTATTCCCTCTGGCGGTCAGCCAGGCTGGACCCCTTGTGACCGACCACATTGCCTGGGTTCAGGTAGGCAATGTTCACCCCTGGAGAGGGAGGAAGAGGGAGGGAGGCAGTGTGAGACTGTCAGAAAAGGCTGCCTCAGCCCCATCACCTGGTCTATAAAGTTATTTGGCTAATCTCAGCCCCATCCCAACCCCTGGTCCATACAGTTGTATGGCTGATTTCCGTCCCAACCCCAGCCCAACCTCTGGTCTATAAAGTTTTTAGCTGATCTCAGTCCCATCCTCAGCCCCTGGTCTATAAAGTTCTTTGGCTGATCTCAGTCCCATCCTCAGCCCCTGGTCTATAAAGTTATTTGGCTGATCTCAGTCCCATTCTCAGCCCCTGGTCTATAAAGTTATTTGGCTGATCTCAGTCCCATTCTCAGCCCCTGGTCTATAAAGTTCTTTAGCTGATCTCAGTCCCATCCTCAGCCCCTGGTCTATAAAGTTCTTTGGCTGATCTCAGTCCCATCCTCAGCCCCTGGTCTATAAAGTTATTTAGCTGATCTCAGTCCCATCATCAGCCGCTGGTCTATAAAGTTATTTGGCTGATCTCAGTCCCATCCTCAGCCTATAAAGTTATTTGGCTGATCTCAGTCCCATCCTCAGCCCCTGGTCTATAAAGTTATTTGGCTGATCTCAGTCCCATCCTCAGCCCCTGGTCTATAAAGTTATTTGGCTGATCTCAGTCCCATCCTCAGCCGCTGGTCTATAAAGTTATTTGGCTGATCTCAGTCCCATCCTCAGCCGCTGGTCTATAAAGTTATTTGGCTGATCTCAGTCCCATCCTCAGCCGCTGGTCTATAAAGTTATTTGGCTGATCTCAGTCCCATCCTCAGCCGCTGGTCTATAAAGTTATTTGGCTGATCTCAGTCCCATCATCAGCCGCTGGTCTATAAAGTTATTTGGCTGAACTCAGTCCCATCCCAAGCCCTGGTCTGTTTACTCACCAGGGATGCTGTAGAGCTGGCGGCGGTTGTCGTGATGCTGCTGCTGCTGCTGCTGCTGCTGTGCCCGGCTGTGCCCACTAGTGCCCAGCTGTCCACTGCGCTTTCCAGTCATGCCCAGCAGGCTGCTGGCCACCGAGAGCTGGGAGGCCTGGGCGAAGTTGGAGAGTACGCCCCGGGCCGAGCCAGACAGACCCCGTTGGAGGGAGGCCTGTGACTGGGTCACCTGGGGCTGAGGCGCCTGGAGGTCACACACACATATACATATATCAGATGGAGAGTCCATTTGTCAGCACAGGACATCCTGATGATGGTTGAAAGTATCAATGCACATTCCCCGCCTACCTCAGGATTCCCCTTTTTGCAGCCATTTTACCCCTGTTTTTGTCACATAATCTTCGCTGGATGGATTTATTTCAAAATAATATATGCCAATTAGGAGACACTTTTTACCAAAGCAACTTACAGTCATGCGTGCATACATTTTAAGTATGGGTGGTCCCAGGAATCGAACACACTATTCTGGCACAGCAAGCACCATGCTCTACCAACTGAGCTACAGAGGACCACGTGAAAGCAATGTACATTCCAACCCTTGCTTGTAAATACACTTCCCAATTGATTTTGCGATTGCTTTTTAACGACCACTCAAACACATGCCAGTCCAGTTCAAAATGTCAACAATGGCATATGTGTTTTTTGATATACATCTATTTTAACGCCCACCCTTAGACGGGGATTAAAGACAGAAGAGAAAGTGATCATTGCATAAGACGGTGGTAGATTTTGAAGTTTAAAAAGTTCAGATTCAATTAATTTGAAGTGTTTACAAAGTAACACAGCCAGTCGCTCCCGAAAATGTACAACCAAATCTCATAAATAGGGGGTTTAATATTACACAAGAGAGAGGTTTATGTGGTTTATGAGCTACAATTCAGTCAATATTTGATCAATTAAAAAAAGATTGATCAAGTATCCATTACGCAGCTGTTACAATTGGACCTTTCATCAACTTTGCAGAACAGTGCTAGATGACAGGGCGTCTGTTGCAGCAGGTAGCACTTACTAACAGCGGTGACAGTGACATACCTGTCTGTGTGTGTGATGTCTGCTCATAGACTCAGCCTTACTGACGCTTGGAACAGTTTGAGCTGAACTGGTGGCAAGAGCGGCTTGCAACTGGATTCTCTGCTCAATCTCCTGTGACACATTCAGTAAAATATGGTTACACACACACACACACACACACACACACACACACACACACACACACACACACACACACACACACACACACACACACCCTATAAACAATGGTTGCCTGAACAGAGCAACGGGAAGCCAATGGAATGCTGACCTGCTCCTGCTGTAGAGCCTTAACGAAGGCGTTCTTCAGCCTATTGGTGTGCTCGGCCTTCAGTGCCTTCTTCTGATTGGACGACATACAGGTCTCGCAAAGTATGCGCCCACCCTTCTCCTGCTTCCAGTGAGGGGTGAAGTCCGTCTTGCACTGGGCACACGAGAAGGGCTCCATGGAGGAGGGCAAACGCAGTTTACCTAAAGAGAGAGCCATAAGAGTTCAATGAGGGGGGAAGAGCCCAATTCCAAACCGACTCATCTGATAACATTGTTGGTTTGATGGTTGTGCGCAGGACAAATGGCTAGCTAGCCATCAGCAAAAGGGTTCCAGTTCCTTCCCTTACCCTGACTGTCAATGACACTCTGCACAACCTCCTCCAGGCCCACCATGTAGATAAACTCGCTGTTGGCCGCTGACGGCAGGAAGTGGAGGAGCGGCGCTGGCGGCTTGGGAGGAGGGATCTCCAGCAGGGTTTTCTCCAACTGCTTCCTCAGGGCAAGTTTGGCAGCTGCCTGACTGCTGGCTGTGTCTGCCATGGAGGAGCCCACCGATGTCCCCCCTGGGCTGTGTGTGGCTGAGGGGCTGACCGCCCCCACCCCCGACACCCCGCTGACTCCTCCCGCGGCTCCGGCCGCCTGCATTTGGGTCAGGTTCATGTAGATGGCAGAGGAGGAGGAGGAGCCAGAGCGCTGAGAAGCTGCCACCTGCTGGGTGGAAGACTGCAAGTAAACACAGAGAACCATACCCGTCATTCAGAACAGTGGTTTTACGTTTAAGTCCGATGGCACGACAGCTACATTTATCTGCTAAAAATGATATAACAACCCTCAAAACCTAGCATCTGAGTGGAAGCAACTGATTTTGAACCTCTATGACAGTGGTATTCAAACTTTCCCAGCACTTTTTCTATGGGCATACCCTGTCCATAGACTGCTTACAGATTAAGGAACCCAATATGTGATTTTGTAATTTGGGTAAACTATCCCTTTAGTTTGAGAGAACCAATAAATACAATTTAATCAATAAAATAGTATTTTCTAATTATCTTTCAAAAAATTAGTATTATCCCCTATAATAATCTATACTCTTATTTCATTTTTTTCCACTGCTCTATGATGATTATGACCAATAACAGGGATGATATTGGGGTTTTACCTGCTGGTAGCTAATGGCGTTGTTAGAGCTGGCAGTCGAGGAGCGCATGCCACCCTGCTTCTGCTGTGCCAGCCTCTGGCCCTGCAGCTGGGTAGGGTTGGGCGCCATCACCCTGCTCTGTGACATCATCATCTGAGACATGGAGCTGTTGGTGGCTGACCTGATCACCGAGTGACCCTGGGGGAGGAAAGAGGAGAAGAAGGAGGAAGAGAAGGAGAAAAAGATCATAAATAGGACATGGATGGTGGTTTTTGTCAGTTTTCAGTGTCATGTCATTTTCCTGCTCATATTCACCAGCGATTATTTAAGAGGGTTATACCTCTTCATACCACGAGATGGCACCACTGTGCTATTATTGAAACAGTAGACTGCTTTATTGTGAGATGGTTCTCAAGCAAAATATTAAAAATCATTGTTCAATCCCATCCCCCAACTTTTGCTTCCTTGCGCCTGCCCAACTTGCATTGTGACCGACCCAAGGCACAAAGGGAACCCAAAGAGAATCAGTACTGTAGCCCACCTGTGCAATGCTGTAGCCCACCTGTGCAGTGCGATGGTTCTGGGGCTCTGGGGTGTGGTGGCCAGGGCGGCCAGACATCTTGCTCATGCTCTGAGCACCGTGGACGGCACCGCTCTGGAGGGCAGATGCTGTGTTCTGGACCACAGGGACCTGAGGGGGATGGAGGGTAGAGGTGATAGAGGGGTCAAACATAGAATAATACTAATGTAATAAGGTTATTTACCTGACACTTTTATCCTAAGCAACTTATAGGTAAGCCCTTTTCACTCTATATTGGGTGAATATAGCAGATTTGGTCACTGATATGCGCATTAATTGGATAGCAGTATAATAATATACTATACATTATGTCAGAGCTCTGGGTATCCATTTTAAAGCGGTATATTTCATTTTAATTTTGTTTAACCTCTATTTAACTAAGCAAGTCAGTTAAGAACAAATTCTTATTTACAATGACTGCCTACCAAAAGGCAAAAGGCTTCCTGCGGGGATGGAGGTATAACGCTCTGGGTGTAGTGGGTGCAAAGTCAGGCGCAGGAAGCAGATAGTACAGGGTAGTGCTATTTACACACACGGCGAACATAAGCCACCCCACGAAACACAGGGCGCACACAAAACAAATGCCCCAAACACAGGGACTCAAACAGCCCGGAGAAAAACCCACAAACGAGACACGTCAACATCGAACGTGCTCAGAGCAACACAAAACAATCCCGCACAAGGAGCAGGCGGGCCTACTGGCTAACATAGCCCGACTAATCAGCCTACACACAAAACAGGTGAAACCAATAAACAGAAAAGGGAAAAGGGATCAGTGGCAGCTAGTAGGCCGGTGACGACGACAGCCACCCGAACAGGAAGGGGAGCCACCTTCGGTAAGAGTCGTGACAGGGGGCTGGGATTAAAAATAAAAATAGATGAAATAAAAATAGGACAAAACACACAACAAGAGACACCACAACACTACATAAAGAGAGACCTAAGACGACAACATAGCATGGCAGCAACACATGACATGGGAATCAACTGACAGACATTCCAAGCGGGAGCACCACCTGCAACAAGATGCCCCCATCCTTCGCGCCAATTGGGTTACTTTGGCATTAATGATTGTTATGTTTGATGTACAATTACAGCGTCATACCCTGGGTTGTTGTTCTGAACAGAAGGAGCCTATATTCGAGCGTAATGTGAAGAAAATGATCCGTGAATTAGCACCCGAATGCACCCATGGCTCCATTCCATGCGCACCAAAAATTCTGTTCCTCTGAAGTGCCTTGTGAAAGCCTAACACTAAAAATCAGATTATAGAACTTCGCTACTCATGTTGGCAATATAATACTCATTCAAATATGCACACCTAACCCTGATTGCAATTTGTAATGGACCATTTTTGCAATGCATTAACAGTAATTGTGTGATGGTGTGGATGCGGGGCTGTGTTCCAAACCCAAAAAATACAAGGGTGCTTAGGAATTGTGCACACATAGGTGTGGTGTGTAGCAACTTGGAGACATCAATTTGACCTCTGACCCTGAAATTGTTTTGTCTTATACTGCATCTACCCCAAATGATGCATGGATATTCTCATTGTGTTATTGAATGTGTACAGAGTATTTCCATATTTCTTTATCAACAAATGGTGCAGAAAGTACAAGAAATGTCAAATGCAGATCAAATGAACAGCGTAATGTTTGGATTCTTGTGTCAGGGGAACTGTTTGTTTCCCCATAATCTCTAAAGTGTTCCCTTTCAATTGCTACAATGGTTATGCATATGCTTCTTTTTCTATGTTTAGGCCCTATCCGTACAGGCCAATTCCCCCGAGTGTAATGTGTTAATGCAAAAGCAGTAAGTCAGTGAGAAAAGGATGAGTGAGTGAGAGAGTGATGAGTGCGGTGGCTGAGAGAATAAGAGAGGGTTGAGTGTGGTGGATGAGTGAGTGAGAGAGTGATGAGTGCGGTGGCTGAGAGAATAAGAGAGGGTTGAGTGTGGTGGATGAGTGAGTGAGAGAGTGATGAGTGCGGTGGCTGAGAGAATAAGAGAGGGTTGAGTGTGGTGGATGAGAGAGTAAGAGAGTGATGAGTGCGGTGGCTGAGAGAATAAGAGAGGGTTGAGTGTGGTGGATGAGATGAGAGAGTAAGAGAGTGATGAGTGCGGTGGCTGAGAGAATAAGAGAGGGTTGAGTGTGGTGGATGAGAGAGTAAGAGAGTGATGAGTGCGGTGGCTGAGAGAATAAGAGAGGGTTGAGTGTGGTGGATGAGAGAGTAAGAGAGTGATGAGTGCGGTGGCTGAGAGAATAAGAGAGGGTTGAGTGTGGTGGATGAGAGAGTAAGAGAGTGATGAGTGCGGTGGCTGAGAGAATAAGAGAGGGTTGAGTGTGGTGGATGAGTGAGTGAGAGAGTGATGAGTGCGGTGGCTGAGAGAATAAGAGAGGGTTGAGTGTGGTGGATGAGAGAGTAAGAGAGGGATGAGTGCAGTGGCTGAGAGAGAGAGGGATGAGTGCGGTGGCTGAGAGTGTGACAGAGTGAGCAGTGGATGCCAGAGGGATGAGCGAGTGAATGACTGAAGCAGATGAGTATAGAGGATGGATGGGACAGCATTGGGTGGGTGAATGACTGACCTTCTGCACCAGGTTCTCCTTCTGCATCTGGCTCTGCCTCAGCTTCTTCAGGAGCACCAGCCTGGCCTCCTCCAGCCTCAGCTCCTCTCTCAGAGTCCTGATCATCTTTTGCCTCTCCTCCCCTGTCTTACCCTGAACCACACACATAGAAACAAATGAGCACACATACTGTACCCACTTATGCCATTTCACTCCATACCCACATATACAACTATAAAACATTTTATCTATTGTACTTGGTTTTTGTGTATAGATTGTGTTATAGCTGATACCAGTGATGTATAGATTATATAATGTATTATAGCTAATACCAAATTAATATCTGTACTGTTTGCCTACAGTGTCTCAAAACTATCCGAGTGGTCCACAATGTATTTTTTTTAAATGAATGTATTAACTCTATACAACTATGCACTATTCTAACACTCATACACATAAAAAGACAATATGCACATACTTCAACATTTGTCAAGACTGCGCTAATATGTGCTGTAACACACACAAACACACACCTTAAACATCTCCAGGTTCGCTGCCCTCAGGCGTTCTTCCCCTTGGCTGGGCCCTCTTGGACTGGACGCCTCATTGTCTGACAGGACGATCACATCAGGGGAGGGTGTGTGTCGCTCCCGGTCCGTGTCACTGTGGAGGAACACACACACTTTGAACTCTGACTGACTGATTCTTAATTGTAACAAGGATTTCTATTTTCCCTCCTATCCTCTTGTACTCCCCCTCTCTCCTCCACTCACCCTTTCCGGGCGCTGAAATCCACTGGCTCCTCGCCCATGTTCTCCTTCCCGCTCTTTCCCACCATGCCATGGGCTCCCACAACCTGACCACGGAGGCTCCCATTGGTCTTCTCCTCATAAGCCCCTCCCCCTGAAGACCCATGACCCTTGACCTCACCCCTTAGGGCCCCGGCTCCTGAGACCCCTCCCAATCCTCCCCCCTCCAGGCCGGCCAGGTCCTTGCGTTTCAGATAGGCCAGCATCTTGAGGCGCTCCATGGCTTGGTGGCCCTCCATCTTGATGCGTTTGGAGAGCAGCTCATCTCGCTCACTGCTCGTGGCGCCGCCTGCAGGCGAGGAGGAGTCCAGGCCTCGCTTCAGCAGGCTCAGCCGCATCGCCTCCTCATTCAGTCGCTCCATACTGGACTGGATGAATGAAAGAGAGAGAGAGAGACGGGGATAAAGGGATGGAGAGGAGTACGTAGGAAATCTCTTAAGTTAGCTGTGATTATTTGTCCTAATGTGGCCGATGTGAAATGGCTAGCTAGTTAGCGGTGGTGTGCGATAGTAGTGTTTTAGTCGGTGACGTCACTTGCTCTGCATCGTTACCCATGGAGCGATGGGTAACGATGCTTGGTGAGTGACTGTGGTTGATGTGTGCAGAGGGTCCCTGGTTCGAGCCCAGGTTGGGGGCGAGGAGAGGGACGGAAGCTATACTGTTACACTAAGATAAAACAAATATGATTATGACATATATTGAAATGTGCAACTCAAACACAAAAACAATGAACACCTCTACTCAAGCAAAGAAAGAAAATATCTTCACTTGTACGTACAGTGGGCATACTTGAGCTAATGATACACTAGCAATTTTTGGAGACAATATTGCTGGCAACGGAGTAGGGTATGAGACACTGGAGCAATATGGCCATGAATAGCATATGAATTTAAAACCTAAATTTCCCCATTTATTTACTCATCTCCTATAGCTTTTTGTTGCCTGTTGACTGACACATTGGTACTGGAATTTGTCAGCTAACAAACGAGCAACAAAGAACTCAACCTACTGTCAGTCAAGTCAACAATGGCAATGCAGACATAAGGATAACTAGATTTAGCAAATTTTTTCGTCACTATTCTAAGCTCGTAAGTGTAAATGGTATTCATCAAGCTATCCAGCTAGTTTAACATACAAAAAAACGATGAAAAACGAAAAAGGATAGCTAGAGAATTGGCCTGTTAGTCTGATTGACATAGCATGGGTTTCGGTTAGCATGCTAATGACGATTAGCATGCACCCCAGGGTGGATACATGTCCATTAACATGACAAACTGAATAGAGTAAAACACTGAGTGTACAAAACACTAGGATCACCTGCTCTTTCAATGACATTGACTGACCAGGTGAATCGAAATGAAAGCCATGATCCCTTATTGATGTCACCTGTTAAATCCACTTCAAATCAGTGTAGATGAACGGGAAGAAACAGATTAAAGAAGGATTTTTAAGTCTTGAGACATGGATTGTAAATGTATGCGCCATTCAGAGGGTGAATGGGCAATGCAAAATATGTAAGTGCCTTTGAACAGGGTATGGTAGTAGGTGCCAGGCGCACTGGTTTGAGTGTATCAAGAACTGCAACACTGCTGGGTTTTTCACACTCAACAGTTCCTATGTGTATCAAGAATGGTCCACCACCCAAAGGACATCCAGCCAACTTGACACAACTGTGGGAAGCATTGGAGTCAACATGGGCCAGCATACCTGTGGGACCCTTTCGACTGATCAAAATTCCTCAGCTTATAATAAGTTGCTCATTTTCAATGGAAAAATGTTGCAGCAGCCACAGTGAAGGATAGCTGACAGGTCTGCTGCTCTCCCATATTGTTTGTTTTGCCACCTCAGACAGCGCTAACAGTTATCGGTCATTACCCCTGTCCCATAACCATAGACTAGCAGCAGGCTAACACAGTACAGCACACACAGCTATCCTATTGAATTAAGAGTCAAATAAGCATGTGTAACAACTGTTACAATTCCAATAATAACTATTCATACTTCTATCCTAAAAGTTCATATTTCCATCAAAGCTAACAGAAAACAATGGGAGAAATATTTTCTGTCTTTTAACATGGTTGCAGGTACAGAAAAAGGCACACACACACATGTTTTCCTTCTTAACCTTCTCCAGTCTGAGTTGAAGGGGTATGTAATATGATATGTATCCAAGACAGAACATGCTTGAGGGCTTTTATGTATCTATATGGATGTATACTATACTGTGTGTGTGTGTTACTGTAACATGCATGGGCACATATGATGACTTATACATGCACACACATGTGCATAGAGACGGTCAATTAATTCATATGTCATGTCCTCTATCAGGCCCTGAAATGGTTCACTGTGTGTGTGTGTGCAAATCCGATTGTATTTGACACACTTGAGTCATACAAAGGTTGGTTGAGGATGCACAGGCAGACAATGTAGGTTGTGCCACAGGGAGTTAGTTTGCCCTGCAACTTCGACCAATGATACGCTTGAAGAAGTTGGAGAG